>NW_010556676.1:47468-61420 GCF_000687285.1 Phaethon lepturus | reverse complement strand
AGGAACCGGCCCCGGGATTTAATTTTTAAAGCGAGGCAGGGGAGGGCGAGCTGGCTGGGCACGAAACCAAGAACAAATGGCCCGAGGGACGGGCAGTGTCACCCCACTGCCCCCTCCTCACCCCCCCGGGCCGCACTGCAGTGCTCCTCGGGCAGGGCCTGGAGGGCTGGGGCAGGAGGAAGGGTGGCCCACAGTACATGGGGGTGTTATGTGTGGGATGGCCTGCAGTAAACAAGAGTGTTACGTGTGGGGTGCAAGGCTGGAGGCAGCAGAAAATGGGGTGATGGGGGCCGGGATGGTCTCTTGAGGCTTTGGCCGCTATCACCATCTCCTTCCTGGGGAAACATCTGGTTGATGTTTTTATTTTCAGCTGGGGGCAAGGGGGTCATTGCTGCCTCACTCTGTGTTTGCTGGAGGTATTGCTGGGTGAAGCTGGTGGCACCTCAATGCCAGCCACCCCAATGGTGCCATGGGGCAGGAGCGGGACTAGCAGGGTGCCAGGGTGTGGGAGAGCAGCCACAGAGGTACCTTGGGTGGCTGGAGCACGGAAGGACACAGTTGTCAGGCCCAGTGGGCACAGTGTGGTGGTGGGACTCTGAGAGCTGTCGGCTGTGAGAGGCATTCAAACCCAGGGAGTGGGGCATGGCAGAGAGCAGCTGTGGGAGCGAGTGGAAGCCCATGTTTGTAGTGAGCTGTGTGGCTTGTCCTCTGTTTGACGTGAGTCCAGTTACCTGTTCTGCTGCACCACTGAGGTGGCCAAACTGCAGCCAGTGAAAGACTCTATGTTACAGACTAGCGCATCCTGGAGCCTTTCGCCTGGAGGAGAGCGCACACAGCCTGGGGCTGAGCTCCTGTGTCAGCTTTACAACCTGCCACTTGCATCTTGGTGCACTTATTTCTGGCTGAAATGTTACAGTCAAAGCCTGGAAGTCGGTCAAGTGTGAACTCATTGCCACCCCAGAAATACAGTATGAAAAACTTTGCCCAAATTCAGCTCTGGTAGGGTTGGGAATAGCACCCAGTCCTTAGTAAGGTGAATTCAAGTCTTTCCGTTCATATCGTAGTGTCTCGTAGAGTGAATCTACCTAGTTTGTGGTTGAGTCACACTGTTTACTGGCTCGTGCTTCCTTCTGAAGGCAAGAAAACCATTTTGCCACACTATTTTATTTCTGTCTGGCAATAGTTTGTAACTCATTGACAAACTATGAATAAAGTCCTCTCTAGATGCTGGACCAGAGAGGATAAACATCTCTGGACTGAAAGGATAAGAGCTTTGTAGTGGGGATATAAATACTCTGGATTCAAATTCTGCTGCTGATTTGAGCAGACAAGTCTGGACAGACAGATTTGGGGGGGGGGGAGCGGGGAGGACGCTTAGACACACTGCTTCATGAAATGTTTTCCGCTGTTTCTAAAAATATTTAAAGACCGAGAAAACAAAAGCTAAACAGACTCTGCACTTAAAATTAATTATGCATCAGCTGTGGTATGGTGTGCAGCAGAACTGAAGTGTTACACGTATGGGCCGCTTGCTGTGTCTTGGGTTTGCTGGTATAACGGGTGTGTGGCTTCGTCCAAGGGTCACACGAGACATGGTGAAGAGGCTTGGGATGACAAGAGGAGACAGAAGTGACCTGAGTTTGCCAGGGAGGTGGCAGGGGAGGAGACATGAAGAGAGAAAGGAGGAGTCCGAATGGTAGCCTCCAGCAGCGATGGGGCAGGCAGGATGGGGGAGAGGTCTGCCACATGTGGAGGAACGTGCTGGTGTGGAGTGGGATCAAAAGGGAAAGGTGGTCGATCCTGAGAGTTGTGAAAGAAGCTGTTAGGGCAGCAGCATGTGGTGTGTGTTTTGAGGGTGTTGCCATGAGGAGATGAGTCTTGTGTGCAAAGCTGTGACATAAGTGTGCAGGTGTGACGGAGCTTTAGGGGAGGAAGCTGGTCACCCACGTTCAAGGAGAGAGGAATGTAGAGCAACAGTCTGGAGGGGAGATCAGGCTTGCAGTTTATGTGTAAGGAAGCCAATGGAGGATCTTGGGTTGGAGAACATTCACTGTGGAAGATGTTTCATCACTGCAGAGATTAAACAGCATGCAGGGCACAGAGGATTTTTTTCAATGACGGTTTTGTAGCAAGGATCAAAACTGTAGCTGGGTATTGTGGGGCTTACAGAGATGCAGTAGGTTGGTCAGCCATCCACATGAAGCAAGGATGGAGATACGCAAGTTGGGTGTGGTGGCAACGGTGACAAAGACAGAAGAAACAGAAGGGGAGCTCTGGGATGCAAGAGGAGTTGGATAACTCTAGGAAGGAGACATTCTGGAACCTTTTCGCTGTAGTCCTTTGGCTCCACTCCAGCTTTTGGTCAGTCATGTTTGAATGCCCTTGTCTGTGAGCAAGCAACAGTAACGAGTTCTCATTGTAGCACATGCCCACCTCCTGCTGCGTAGGATGTTTTAGCAGCGAGGTCAGGGTAGCCATGAGAACAGGTACTGATCTCTTCCTTGCTCCTCACAGTGGTGTTCTAAGAGCTGAGCTCAGAAGCAGAGGTTGAAGTAGGCTGTGCGTATCAGAAGCTTTTCGAGGTTTTGTGGATATACGCAATTGTGAAGGTGTGCCACAGCATTTTTGGAGTGCAGCCATTGACTTTGTGATGACCAGCCAGTCTTTAGCTGCTTTCCCCACAGTTGCCAACAATCTCCCTTTTCATCAGATCCGTGGGCTACCACTTCACTTCCCTGACTTTTGTTCTCTCCAACATGGCTCATGTCAGGGAGCAGCAAGAGCAGGGCTGCTCCTCCAGGGAGGACAAGCTAGGAGCCAAAGGTGATGACAGCCACCAGTGGTGCCCTCATTAACTGAGGTACAGTCCTACCATATCTGAACAAGGCAGACAGAACAAGGTGCTCTCAACAGTCCCAGAGAAGATGAGGTGGTTAATTGGGTCCAGGGTCTACCCAGCAAGTCCAGCAGTGGGAGGTGGTGCCAGAGACAGAAATGGAGACAAGCTGCCTACAGTGTAGGTACAAGGTTTGTCCACGAGATGTGACTGAGGACAGGTGTACCTACACCTGTATGGCTCAGATGAGGCAGTATGGCTGAACCTGAGCTTAAATGAAGCTCCTGGACCGTGGGCAAAGGGTGCATGGGTGGGGGTCTGAGATGAGGCTGTTTGGGGCATTTAAAGCCTATTAGTGCACCCAGGGCCTAGACAGCTAGAAATTCCTCCTTCGTCCCTGTCCTTTCCCCCATCATACTTTCTGAGGGCCTCCTTGACCTTTTAACTCATCCCCCCCAATTTATCTCTTGTAATTTCCCATGGTGGCTCTTTCCCCACCCTTGTGTCTGGCCCTCGCAGTTCTCCCCTACAGTGGTCTGGGGTTTCTCTGTCCTCTTTCATGGCTTTCACTGCTGTGTGGAAATGGTTCCTACTGCTCCTCTTGACCTTGACTGTTCTCTCTTACTTCTGTCTTTGCAGAATTTTATGCAAGGAGAAATGTAAAATAAATGGTCTCTGTCTCTTTTTCTACTCCTCAAGCCTGTCTGCCTATACTGTTAGTGGTCATATTAACCTCACAGTCTCCTTGTTAAATTTCCTTCTTTCTTCCTGATTGCTCATTATCCAGGTTATTTATAAATCATTCCAGGCCTTCTGTTGGTGTTGTACTGAAGTCTACCTGCTCCATCGCTTCTGTTAAAAGCCTTTGTAGAGGTGCTGATCATTACTCACCTTGTCTGTTGACTTTCCCTTTCTTGCTGTGCTGCCCATCCCATTCCAAATGCAGCTGCTTAAAATCTTCTACCCACTGCTCGGACCTGATTGCTCTCAGATTTAATATCTGATGACTTATAAACTGCACAGTGTCACTTTCAAGCTCTTGCTTACTTCTGCTACCACTTCTTTCTGGTCTTTTCTCTTGCTCGGGCCTTTCCCCCTGCCCCCAACTCTCCTTCTTGGTAAAGGGCAGGTATTAACTCTTCTGCGTTTTGCATGGCACAGAGCACAATCAATAAAGGCATGCTGAGTTGTCAGGGTTGATTTTCACGTACCTTAAAGGTCCCTTCACCCTGTGCCAGACTGAACGTGCAACAGATACTGTAAGA
Source organism: Phaethon lepturus (assembly GCF_000687285.1). Taxonomy (NCBI): domain Eukaryota; kingdom Metazoa; phylum Chordata; class Aves; order Phaethontiformes; family Phaethontidae; genus Phaethon; species Phaethon lepturus. Next base: position 57,319 of record NW_010556676.1, on the reverse strand, counting down.
TACCTTAGAATGGTAGGGTTGGTCTTAATATAAAACGGGGCCAGGCGGTAATGCTGTCTAAGCTGTTGTAGCATAGGGTTAGGGAAATGACTTGTTTTTCTCGTAATCTCTTCAGAGGTGATCCGAGGCTGGGAGGGCACAGTGTCTTTGGCTCCATCTCATCTCAGTGCTTCTGTGCTTGCTGCCTTTGTCCCCAGGTTATCATTCCTCAAATGCTGAGCATTGTTTGTGACTGCAGCTGGCCGATGGCAAGGCTGGGAAATTTGCTGTTGCCAGCAACTCTATTTTGCCACACAGTGCCATCCCTTCTCCCCTTCTTTCTTCTTTTCTTGTGTGGCAGACCTGTGTACCTTGGGGAGAAGTCAGGGAGGAGCTATTCCAAGATCTGCTCCCAAAACACAGGGATGAAGCTCATATATCTAATAGTAATGGTGTGTTTCAAACCCATTTTAGTTGAGAAGAAGGGCATTACTCCAAAATGGCTCCATCACACTCCTTACTTGTCTGCACTCACAGAGACCCAGACTGGATTTGGTCAAACCTGAGCAAGTTACTGTGCCCATTTGTGTCCCTGACTAGGTGGGGATAACTCTCTCTTGAGCCTTCTTCAGGCGCTGCCCACCTCATTTTAAAACACTGCAGGATGGGGCCCTGTCCTCTCTCCGAAGGAGCTTTCCCAAGTCTGCACGGCTCTTGCCTGCTGATTTTCAGCACAAAATTTCCATGGCTCAGCTTCATCACTGTTCTTTTATGTGGACCTTGGCAAGCAACACCATCTCCTTCCCTTGCATCTCGCTCTGTGATATGCCTCCAGAAACCTTACATAGATTACTTGTTTTATATGCCATGTGGTAAACCAGTTTAAATCTGTCCCTGATAAACAGTGGTCAGAATTCCTTATCATGGGATGTTCCCAGCACAAATTCCTGAAATGACTGCCAGTACAGGGGAAATGTTGATTTTACTTTTTTTTCCCCTTTCTTAGAAGGCAGTCAGGATTACAGTTGGTGCCTATTGCTTTATTTACTGGCAGGCTAAGTAGAGAGCTCAAATTGAAGTAATTCTTCTTTGCCCATGTATCCTGGTAGTGGCATGTGAGAAAAAGCAGATACTTGGTAGTGAGCTTCTTGCTGTCCTGTGTCTGCTGTGTGGATAAATCATGGAATTTGGTGTTCAGGGCATCTGGTCTGGAGCATTGTGTTAGTAGTAAATTTAGGCACACACAAAATACTGCTGCTTAATTGCCAGTGAGACCTATAATGACTCATTTAATGTTTTTTTTTTCTTCTTCCTCTGCAGCAACTATAATGGAGAGACAGAAGAGAAAACAAGAAATAGAGAAAGGACTTCAGTTCATTCAGTAAGTGGACAACCTCATTGTTTCCTGTGGCTTTGGAGGCGGTTGTCTTCATATCAAGGATTGGAGGAACTGAGTTCTTCCTATTCACCACTTTGGGGCTGCTGCGTGGCAAAGAGATATTGGTCCTGAGGATTTTCACTGTGGTTCTTCAGGGTGCTTTCTGTCCTGCCATCTATCTAAACTTAAAATTGTATAATTTTAATTTCCTTGGGTATTCCCCTCCACTGCAGTTCCAGGATGATCTTTAGAGTCAGCATAATGCAAATAATACTTGGACCTTCCACTTTATCTTCAGTGTGAAGATCTCAAATTGCTCCCTTGACAAGGTTATCTCAGCTTTCTTAGGAAGAGAGATAGTGTTTCTATTTTGTAGGTGGGGAAAGCAGTGTAAATGACTTGCCAGGTGTCCATATAACGCCCATAGCAGAAATAGATGACCTGGGCTCTTTTACAGTTGCTAACCTGGTAGGTGCCTCAGGTCACTCTTCTGTGAATATCATGTGGCCTTCTAAAGCTTCAGGTTGTTGCTCATCTGGCAGCTAAAAGTCCAAGTGCTTCCTTATGAACTACAGCAGTATTTTTTCCCTCCAGTGTTTGAGTTAGCAGAGGCCTCAGACTCAGGTCTGGATTCCATGGTGAGTAAGGAAGCAGCAAGATTGTAATCAGGTTGTTTTGGTTTTTTTAAGGTCTGCTTTGAGTCCTGCAGTTGTTATGGCTGAAATCTGTGCATCTACAATAGGAAAAAAAGACAAATCTTTCATGTTGCGTATTTATATCCTGTGGCATGGCAATGATATTTTTGCCCCAGGCTGAGACTAAATGGGACTGGTAACTCAATTTCAGAGAGGCAATTGTGAGGTTTATGTACTAGAAAGGAAATAATTTAGAAATATGGGATATTGTTCGTGCTTCTGGAGTGTATCTTAAACTCCAAACCAGGGTCAGTGTCATTTGTTGGCTTGTTTAGATGTCAAAGAGGGGTAGACCAATTTTTAAGGATCATGAATGTTTCTTACAAAGCCAAGGCATTTCCTGTAGTTAATTTTAAGGAGCAGATGATGATTAGATTAGGTGAAATCTAAAAAAAGTTAATTTTCTGACCAATAAGATCATGTATACGATGTTGTATTTCAAAGGTGAGGAGGGCCATGAAAGGTACTAAGGATTTCTCTAGAGCCTATTATTTTCTCCTTGAAGAGAAAAGATAAATACATGTGGACCAAAACTGGATGACCTGGGTGGTTTGATTTGAAAAACGGCACCTTTCGTCTAAGTCTCAGTGCTGTTGTGGGGTAGGTGTTATCCACATAAGCACTGCCAGTTTTGTGGCACAGCCTAGCAGCCTTGGCCAAGACAGCTGGAGTTAAATAGCCTCCTGAACCTGCATTTTCTCCTTTCCTTTTGTGGTGTAGCCCTAAAGGTGTGTGGCTAAGTTAACACAGAGGAAGGTGATTTATCACTGTTTGTCTTTGGTCGCACAGAGGATTTGAGGAGGTCTTGGAGTGCCAGTCTGGTGCCTTTTGTTAGAGCCAGATGTACTTAAAATACACTTATATTCTCCATGACAATCTCTTACGGGACTTTCTCAAAGATGTGGCGTTTTTTAGATGGCTGGCTGAAGGCACATTACAGAGGGTCGTCTATGCACAGAAAATAGCTGAGAATAAGATTACTCTAGTCTCAAATCCCTTTGGGAACTGACCATCTCTTGACACCTCTGTGGTCATCACTGAGCACAGTGCTCCCTAATTGTGTTCTCTTTGCCCCAGCTGCTTTTCAAGTGATAAATTGTTCAGCAACTCACTGAGAGCACCAACACAGGACCAGAAAGATGGCTTCTTCAACAGACAAAAGCCTGTGTTTGTATGGATGCCTGTTTCATGAGAATTTTCTCTTCTTTTTTTTCAGGTCCACATTACCCCTAAGCCAAGAAGATTATGAGGTAATGAAGAATTTGTTTTCTGAAGTTGGGAACTCTGGTTAGCAAGATTTGTTCTGTTGCACAGCCATTAGTTTACATACCAAAAGTGGAGAGTGTGGGATGGTCTGTCACAATATGTCTGTAACTTAAAGCTTTAAGGTTCTGGCAATGACAACTTTCTGGAAAAGGAGAAGACACTTGCGTATTCAAGAAAGGAGGAGATTTGACTGGATTATTCTCCTCTACCAAAAGACCAATGTTTTACGGGAGAGCGGGGAGGCAGGAGAATCTTAGCGGGCAGGAAGCTTGCTAAAACATGTGGAAAGGAATGGGAAATTAGGAAACCTCCCCTGTCTCTGAATATCCACTTCTCTCTTTGAGTCTACTTGTTCTCTCCCTGCTGCCCAGGCCTTTTTGCAGAAGCTGGTGAGAAACCTGTTTGCAGAGGGCAATGACTTGTTTCGAGAGAAGGATTTCAAGCTTTCGCTGGTACAGTATGTAGAAGGGCTGAATGTGGCTGATTATGCAGCCTCTGACGAGGTGACCATCCCAAAGGAACTCCTGTGCAAGCTGCATGTCAACCGAGCTGCCTGCTACTTTGCCATGGTGAGCGCCTTCCCAAGTCATCCCCAGGGGCTAGGGAGGACATCATGGTTGCAGTGCCATACGATTGGAAAAGATGTCAAGAGGGGTTTCAGTTGATTTTTTTCATCTCCTTTCCCCAAAACTGGAGGAGATGATGACACACAGAGAACTCTGATATCCCCCTGCTATCACACTGTGTCTTGCGAGACTGGAGGATGGATGTGAAGGAGAGGGGGCCAGGGCTAAGGTATTGAGAATGCAGTTCTGGTCCATGTTGGTGAGGAGTTAGACCAGTCTGGAGATTGGAAAGAGCCAGTGCTTTCCAGTGCCGACTGAGTATTTCTCTGGAATACTGTTTGAGTGTTGCTCTGAAGTCTCCTGCTTCCTCAAGTGAGGAAGACAATGAGAAGGCTTTGGGGTCTTGGTGGAACTTTCAGTACACACATGGAAAAGGGTTCTGCAATACTCAGGCTCTAAAAGGCTGCATGCTTCCATTTTCTGAAAGAATCTAACAGAGCTAACACAACCCCAGAGCAGGTCCATCTTGTTTGTAATGAAGCTGAGTCCCATGAAAAAAATTAGCAAGCAGTCACATAATTAAAGACTCTTAAATGTCACATGCCCAAGGTAGAGGGGGAGACAAGATAAGGTTGCTCAAGCAGTCTTAATTCTGGTGTTCATTGACTTTGAAGTGTTTTGAGTTTTGCAAGACTTAACAAAATGTTCTATTACTGTAGGTTTTGTGTGTTTGTACACTGGTCTTTGTATGAGGTAATATATGTATTTCCAACTGCCTTTTATATTCCTGTTTTCTGCTGAGAGAGAAAACATTTGCATTCACAGAGAAAGAAGGGTTAGTCTGCTGTGCCTCAGCTGACTCGAGGTGGTCTCTTTCATGCAGGGGTTGTATGAGAAGGCACTGGAAGACAGCGAGAAGGCTTTAAGTCTTGACAAGGAGAACATCCGAGCACTATTCCGGAAAGCCCGTTCCTTAAATGAGCTTGGAAGACACAAAGAAGCATATGAGTGCAATAGCCGATGCTTGCTGTCCCTCCCACATGTAAGTTTCTGACATACAACTCATCTTGATTCTGTGGCTCACCACCTTCCTCCTCTGTAAAACATGCCTAGTGTGAGGCCAGAGGATAGCAAAAGAGGAAGCTTGGCTGTTCCTGGGAACATGATTACGCCCAGAAATTCTGTCTCTCTGACTTGAAGATGATGTTTGACCTCACATGTTTCTTCAGCCCAAGTCACCTTCTACAAACAGTGCCAGCCAGAGACATCAGTTATTGACAGTGGTTTTGGTGGCCTATTTGTGAAGAGCAAAACCCTACCCTAACAAAACGTGAACTAAGGCCATGAGATTGTTTTAATTGTCTGGTTTTCTGTGTCTAATGGGAGTAACTAGGAGCATGGGACGAATGGGAGCTGGAGCACTGGAAATAAAACATGTATACTTTTCCTGATTTAGATACAGATGTCACATGTTTTACTTGCTGATTGCTAAGGCAAGCTGATAAAGCTTTTTATTTTTTGTTGAACATGCAAAGGTGTCCTTGACGTGATGTCATAGTTATTTTTATGTTTACAGGTGTGTAAATTCATATACTGTATATGCAGTATATTCTGCATATACTAGGCCCTAGATATTTTCCTGACAATGCTTTTGTTGAGTGTCCTTTTAGGCCAAATATTGAACAGAAAACCAGACTGTGATTAGGTAGATTCTAATGAGCAGTGTTTGTCTTTGCTAAATTTGGTTCTGATCCATCACAGTAATGCTATTACAAGAAAAATGCAGCTACTTTGGCAGAAGAAGTTAACTTTCCTTTATTATTAGTGTTACAGAATCTATCTTTGAAAGCCTTGTTAGCAGGTAGTTACTCCCTTTGTATAGCTTGTAAGTTCTAGTTTCTTTGACTTGGCAGAACTGGATGACCAAAACACATTAAAGGTATCATGTTAGGGGAGTTCTAAAGAACTGTTTTTTAAACAAACCCTTTTATAAATGAAACCATCTATGTGTTCATGTAAAGCCATATCTGGCTATATTTCACATTGCAGCTGAGCCACTTGAACTTATTTTTTAACCATATACTTATGTTTACATACCTTCCATTATTATCATTACAGTCATTGTGGTCTACAAGCACTTTACCAAACTTCTCTGTCAGGAAAGTTCAGCCTTACAAACTCCATATTGAGTGATCTGCATTCCCTATTCTAAACAATTCAGTCTTGTAAATTAACATACCCTATTGCCTTGTTACCTGATTAACAGAAATCATAAACCTTCTCTGCATCAAAGGCAAGTCATGCTGTCCATCATCTCACTCTTGTTTCCATTACACGAGCTGCTAAGCCTCTGAAGCACAGAGGTACTTCCAGCTTGCACTGCCGTAACAGCTGAGAACTTTGTGGTGGTCAAAGCAGAGCATGTATTAAAACTTCTGGTGATGAAGGATCTGCCACTCAGTTGACTCACCATCTAGCAGAGTTAACTTGTTTCTTGGTGTAGATACTCAGTGCTAATAGTTTGCAGAGGTTCCCAGCATGGTCAGGTTGATACTCCTCTGTGGTATGCTTTTTTTGGTGTGGTGTGGATTTTTTTAGGATGTTGGAGGAGAGCATATCGCATGCCTTTGAGCATCCCCTCATTTACATGGAGGTAGGAAGCACCCGAGGATGGCATTTGGCTGAGGGAAGGGAAAGCTAAAGGAAAATCTTAGGGGTGATAAAGAGCAAATAACACCCCACGACAAACCTTAGGCCTGCTGACAAAAAGGACAATAATTAACTATGTATTGTTGGGAAGGGAAGTGGAGGCAGTCTAGAGAGAAATACATTCTTGATCTTGTCCAGGAATCTGAGAAGACATCTCAGAGTTATGTTGGCATGTGGAGTTGGATAGGGTAAACCTGGTAGGTACGAGTATGAGATCAATGAAAAGAAATTACATCAGAGGTCTTTCTGGTCAGTTTTCCACAGGGAGCAAGAAAATGGCAGACTTCAGAAGACACCTAGGAGGGTGTTTGGAAAGGCAGAATCACTAGAGGCAAACAGAACAATGAAAACATGATCGGTGTTACAAAGATCTGAGAGGTGGAAGAGAGTGAGGAAGGAGCAGTGACAATGAGATTTGACCAAGAAGAGGTGTAAGATGGAGAAGAGGAAATGGACAAGATAGATTTTGTCTTCACTGAGTTCAGGGAAGGTGGTGACAAGACCAGTGTTGTGGGTGTGGGGGAGCAAGTACAGTCAAAAGGTGGCCCTCCAAATTAAAAGGAAAATTACTGATACTGTGGGCTGGAAGAACCAGACACTAGTGAGGGGTTGAAACGGAAAGGATGAACCTGCAGGGAGAAGGAGGTTGGAAAGACCAGCATGGCAAGTAGAGAGAAGACAGCAAGCTTCAAGGTTGGAGATGAGGAAGGAGATACTGGGACATTAAGGAGGGATATCACAATAGGTTGGGCAGATTTTTTTTTTCTTCTTTGAAGAAACCGTTGAAATACTCCAATATTTTTGCAAACAGAGAGAGGAAAGCAGAAGGAAGGAGTTGCTGGTGATAAATAAGTGAAGAAGGTTGTGGCAAGTTGTTAGTCCAGGCAGAACAGGAGAGGATGGAGCAGAGGAATGGAGCGTGGCCCAAAACTTTGTCTAAAGCCCATAACAGTGTGTGAGTGGGCCTGGGCAGTGACCAGGGAGGATGGTTAATGACATGCAGCAGGGAAAGCAGAAGGATCTGCTTGACTAAGCTGAGGCTGTTTAACCAGATCCAGAGACAGTGAAAATGCCTTGTAGCTACCAAGTTGGAAACTGAGACTTGGTTTCAGCTTTAAAAACAAACAAGCAAAACAGGCTAGTGAATACTGTCTGCATATCAGAACTGATTATTCGCTCTGTGGCTGGTGGAGAGGAAAACTATACATGCTGTGCGTGCAGGAAGGCATGCAGGCTCTTTCTTCCCAGATATGGGGACCTTGTGGAAGCTGTATCAGCCCCCAGCCAGCCTTGGCAGCTCCTTCGGCCATCTTGCCAGTGGAACTGATGAGCCCTGCTTTTGGAGAGTGGGTGCTTTCTTGGAAGCAGACACTTGATTCTGATTTCCTGCAGCATTGAAAGAGTCGGGGGTCCTGGTGCAACCTCAGTATCTCAGCAGGACTGAGTGACAAGAGCACTTAGGTCTCCATGGACTCCTCTAGGGCTGCTCTGGCAATTGTCCACCTGCTACTGTCTACAAGTGAGGCTTCTTGGCACAGCCTGGTGTGGATAACTGCATTCCTGTTTATTTCATTGTGTGTGCCGCAAAGGCAAAACTGAAAGTGTCCTGCCAATGTTTTTTTCCCCCAGGATGAAAGTGTCACGCAGCTGGGACAGGAGCTTGCCCAGAAGCTGGGACTGAGGGTTCGAAAAGCATACAAAAGACCTCAGGTATGACTTTATTTTTCTTAGAGCCTGTTCTTCAGCTCTTTCAGATTTACCTTTGCAGAAGTGGTAGGTGCTGCTCTGCAGCTATAGGTATCACAGTATAGATCACACTACCCTGTGATCCCTCTAGCAGGCCGCTGGGCTACCCTCCTTGTCCTGACCCTCTGACTCACTTTGCCGTGATCCATTTCTAACCCCATTGCTGCTCTGTGTCTACTGCCGGGATGTTTTTCCTGTGTCCCCAGCTAAGCTGGGCAGAGCTGGGCTGGGTGCTGCAGGAGAGGCCTCTGATGCAAGGGGAGCCTGTGTTTTTTGGGAGGAGAGGGACATGTGGCCTGATCCCAAAGGAGGTTTTGCATCACAGTCCTTTCCCTGTTATGGGATGAGAAGGGTGAGATCCTCTGCTGCCTTGGAGGCAGGGCTGGTTTTGTAGCGCAATGGATCATGAAAGGTTCCTGCCCCATATCTAGGCATACACCTTCTTTGTGGTGGGGGAGAGACCTGCGCCTTGGGAGAACAACAGGTACGCGTCGGGTCAGATGCTAGGAAAAAAGGCAGCAAAAAATGAGTTGTGGATGCAATTAATTGACGCCAGTGGCTGGATCCGTAACCTGGCTGTAGGAGGAAGTGCTGCCGTGAGGGAGTACTGTTGGTGTTGAAGTGTATACCCTGGGATGGAGCTAGAGGGCGTGAGGCCACTGCTAGCGCTCCGCTAAAGCTGCCTTGGTCACCTAAAATCCCAGGATGTGTTCTCAGGAGTAGGGACCATGAGCTAGTAGTCGGGGCTTACGTTTGCATTCTCATCCGCGGCCCCATGCGCAGCGGTGCGTTAAACAGCCAGCATGTTCCGTCTCCAGAGGGGCACCTTTGCAGTGTGCGGTGAAGCGACTGGTGGGCACCCAGTTTGCAGAGAGCTTTTTGGGGTAAATTTGGCTCTAGCGTCTTACTCCTCTCCCTGACGAACCTCACATATGATTGGCCTACCCCAAAAAAACCCTTGACATTGTAGCAGCTCTCAACACTCTGACATTATTCTTCCTCAAGGAAAGGGAAGTTCTACAGAGAAATACTTTTTGTAGTCACTGTGTTGGCCTTGCTACCTTTTTTCTGCTGTCATGTTACTCTGCTGTAATGGACTTAAACCACCTGTATGTTAGAAAAATAAACATTAACAACTCCAACATGCTTTTTATTATTTGAAACTTAGTGATCAGTATTTTGGTAACGCCTTGCTATCTCTTGTGTTGACTTCCAGCTTTCATTCCAGTGCTGTAATGCCTTCCTGAAGCAGTAATATCTTAATGAAAAGGCAAAAACTTGTGTTCCCGAGGGAAATTTTTTGCTTCCTTATTGTGTGTTGGATGTTGGGTTTCCAGAGCAAATATATGGTCCTTTCAGTGTTCAGAAAACTGTACTCTTGTGTCACAGTCGTATGCCTTTTGGGGTGGCTTTTACTTATGGACGGTGCCTGGAAGGAAACCGTATTGTAACCCAGCTTTGCCTAGTTTACAGGCATTCACGGGCTGGCTCTGTTCTAAGATCTCTCTCTTC
>NW_010556676.1:45082-47437 GCF_000687285.1 Phaethon lepturus | reverse complement strand
CAGGAATTGGAAACATTCTCACTACTCAGTAATGGCACATCAATCAGTTTGTCAAACCAGGTACAGTTTGAATCCTGAGGTTGTTCCTGTTCATGGACTATGCTACTAGAATGCTTTGCAGTTTCACTTACATGCAAATTTATAACCGTCTTTTAGAATTTAAATATATTAATTAGTGTTTTCTGCTTTTAAGGAATATTGCCAAGGAAATTAATTTGTTTGAAAATATTTCTAGTGACAATATTTTTTATGTCAGTAATTAGATCACTGAAGATAGTTATTGTTTTAGTTGTTGTGAATGTTTGCTTTCTCTTGCATTTTAAGTAAGCTTTAGTTTTCAAGTTTTTGCATAGTTAGGGCAATGCTAAGTAAAAGTCAGGAAGTGCTACTGCTGAAGAAGCATACAAAATTAAATCGTGCAATATATTGAGCAAGATACATACACAGTTTATGTATTCTTTGTATTGTCCTGTCACTTGGGAGATCCAGCTTGGGCAGGGCACTGTACGAATGCTAAGCTAAAATACAAGAAATTGCTGATTTCCTTGTTCTACTATTGGGCAAAAAAAAGGACAAAGACTTGCTGTTTTTACAGGCTATTTGGTACTTCACATTATTCCTTAAAACAAACAAACTATAAAACCATAAAAATTGTCTTTTCATACAACAATGTGAGATACTAAAGAATTGGTTTACCTCCCACTGTTCAGTGACTTGTCTTCACATCTTTCTAGGAAAGCCAGTCAGCTTTCTTTAATAGTTGTGCCTAGTTTTTAATTTGAAAATCTTTCCTTTTGCAAGAAATGAAAATAGTGCAAAAACTAGAAGCTGCAAAAACTATTGCAGTAGATGCAGTATCTCAAGAGTAATGCTTTACTTGTGCCTTTTTAAGCTTAAGCTGAGGGCACACGTACTTACCTCTGTTTATGTTTCTGTAAAATACGGGCTTATTTTATTCCTTGCCTGGGGCTCCCAGTCATCAGTTGTCTTGGCGGAAACCTTTTCCTGTTTGGAGTTTGCTGTAAAAGTTTGTGGTTGTTAGATTGCAAAATATGTGAACTAAGAAAAGGAACGTTGTGCAAGATCAGGCTAATCAGATCTCACACTGCATGGGGCTGACCAATTGATGTGTCCTGGAACTTGGGACACAGCGTTCTTATCCACACATGAAAAACTATTCTATGTACTGATGTGCTCACATGGTTGGATGTTGTGCAGGGCTGGTATTCCTGTGCAGCAACAGGGTTTGTCCACTGCTGGAGGTAAAAATGAATAGGCTCTTTGGATTGATGGCCTCTTAAAGTTCGGTTTTTTTACTGCTCTTGCACTGAAAGAGGTCATAAAGGAAAAGGAAGGGCCAGATGCCTTTAGAATTAGTAAAGACTCTCATCTGTGAAGTGTGAATATCTTTTTAAAGATTAATTTCTGGTGATATTTTTCTCTCCCCTTTCCTACACCTTCTTTGCAGACCGCTTCCAATGGCTTGGGTTCGATAGATGACATCGAAACAGGTAAAGACATCTCTCTTCTCTAATTTTTGTGACTTCGGTAAGGTATCTGACCAGGCTGGCAGGCCTGAGAGGTTCATTGTCTTCATTTGTGTCTCTTCTGCACACTCCTGGCCTTGGTAACTAGGAGGAGGAAAAGGTGGTGGGAAGCTTTTTCCTGCAGAAAAGCTTTTTGTCCAGGCCCAGTGAGAGACACATCTGGGAGTTAAAAGGGTCTGCTGAGGTACACAGCTCTCTCCAGTTGTGCTTTCTTAAAGCTGGGCTTGGCAAAGCTTCTGAAACTCTGCTCCCAGCTAAAACAGTCCAGATAAAGTGAAGTTAAGGTTGTCAATGGCTGTTTGTGCTCTGAATGCGTATGGTCCTCCACGATGTTGAGGTGGAGGAATTGAAAAGGAAGGGAGTTGGGAAGGACCCAGGGAGAGCTGTGTTCAGGGTTAGGCACCCAGGAGGAGCAGAAGGAGGGCTATGGGGTTGCTTTTCTCATGCTGGAAAACAAGTGACCTTAACTCTGCCCCTGTAGCAAGGCTTGCTACGTGCTTTGCCCTTTGTTGTGTGCTGGAGCATTGAACTTGTGCCTCTGAGCACATCAGTCTGTTCCTTTGAAAGGTAGCTCTGTGTGTGAGGGTGAATGTGAAGACTTACCACTGCAAGTAGCAACTGCTGTTTTTATAGAAAGAAACTAATTTCATTATTAGGGTGCTTTGGAAAACATGTTCTCTGTTGAATGCCAGTTCAGGAACTGAATGCTACGTGCAATCATGAGACCCAATTCTGTAAATTAGGAAAGTTTTTCACATTATCTTGCTGTGCTAAAATGAACTGGACTCCTGCTGCAGAGTAAAGAGCG
>NW_010556676.1:34923-45051 GCF_000687285.1 Phaethon lepturus | reverse complement strand
GCCCTAATCAGTATGTGGTGTAAGAGCAACATGCCACCTTTGCTGCAGCGCAGGCAGAGAGCGCCTTTATTGCTAGGAAATCTTTTCAGAAGCACTGAAATTACATGTTATCCCATTGCCCTGAGAGTGGTGTGCCACCAGGAGGGCTGGTGCTGGGTACCTCCAGAGTTTCAAATTCAAAGCTTTTTTTAGCAAGGGGTTTTTTGTTGTTGTTTTGTTTTGTTATTAAGATGCAAACTCCTGAAGCCCCTTCCCCCATGCTTTGCTTGAAGTCATCTGATTGACTCAGCCCTGCTCTGCACAGATCATGGCTCAGATCTGGCTCAGTAGGGCCTTTGGCCAGCTAATGCACTAGGGAACAGCTGCTGTTTTGGGAAGCAGAGCTAGAAACAGGGCTTTTAAAAGCACTGAACTTGCCCCTCTGGGACAGGCAGGTGTATAGCCAGAGAAGCTACCAGGTGGGGAGCATGGTATGAAAGACTTGGTTTGGAGGAGCAGGTGGACAAGACCCTCAGTGAGCTTATAATAATAATATGTGGGGCTTAGCGTCATGCCAGTGGCAGAAATCAGACTGAGGCAGGTGTGTGCCTGTGATCTGCTCATTTTTTTTAAGATGAAGCAAACATGAGGTGAACGCAGGAGGTGCATGAGCTTACTGGATGTAGAGTACATGAGATGTGGGTATGGTGGCTGGTGAGTGAGGTCAGCAGGTGGGGTGTCTTGAGGAAAGGAGGAATGGGAAAGGAGGGATGGGGAAAAGATTGGACAGAGGGGAATGGGAAGAAGTGGATGAAGGAATGACAGGGTTTTGGGTGGTCAGGGAGAGGGGAGCAGACATCTCCCCTCTGCCCCTTGCAAGTGGTGGAACATGTTGGTCTCTGCTCTTCTCCTCACCCTTCACATGCACTGAGCTGTGGCAGGTCCTGTATCATTCTCTGCCTTTTGGTCCTGTGTTCAGCTTTTCAGGGTTTGAGGCCTCTTAGGGTATGTGAGGGCCTCTTTCCTCTCCTTCCCAGTCTGAGTGGAAACCACAGGGCCTTGTTCATTCCTCAGAGAAGATCTGAACTTCTGGATCCTTTGGGGCCCTGTCATTGTGAACCCTTTTGCTCCTCTCTGCACGTGTCCCCGGCCCTTCCAGTGTGTCCTCAACTTCTTTTTGGCCCCTGGCGGGATCTTGACAATACTCCATCTGAAAAATGGGAAGGCACAAGCCGTCCCTTTGTACTGAGGGAAATCTGGCTGAGCTACCAGCGATGAGGCCAGCACCAAGGGAAGCTGGATGGCTGGCTCCCGGGTGCAGCTGGGGGCCCATGCCAAAGGGAGATGAGCTGAGAGAAGTCATCACAAAGGGGGCATGGGGTTGGAGCCAAGCCTGATCTGAGGAGCAGCTGCAAAACTAAGGACGTTTACAGCCTTCCTTTGAGCCGCTGCCTGTGGGGAATGTGTTCAGCTGCAGCACTGAAAACCTGTGTTGGATCCCATAAGGTACAACATGCACTTTCTTTCGATTGCATGCATGAGGTTGTAGAGAGGAACCTGTGTCTGTCCCTTGCCACTTCCCCCTGCTTTCCCTGCCTTTTGTCACAGCTCGACCTCCGGGGCCTTGCACAGAGACCTCAGCTGTGGTCCATCCACGTGGATCACTCTCAACAAATGCTGGAGGAAAGGTTGCAGGGAGTGGCGGTGTGCTTCTGGTGAGCTTAGAGCCAAGGGGGCCTGCATGTGTGTGTCACCTCTGCTGTTGTTTTCTTCAGGACTTGGGGGTTTGAAGAAATTGCTGGTTTGCTGAGCTCTCTATGAACAGCACCAAGACAGTCCTCGGTCAGTGAACGTGCAGTGTAGAGGATAGCAACATGGCTCACTTGCCCAGTCCCAGTTAGAAAGGGATGGCTGAGTTCTCATGGGGGCTGAGTGAGCAGAGCTGGTATGGACAGGATGCAGCATTTCTTGCTGGATCAAGATTTTTGTCTCGGAAGCTTGTCTAGTTTCTTTCCCATCTTATCAGTCTTTCTAACAAAAGCTATTGTCTCTCCTTCCAAACTTTGCCTTGCTTATAGCCTTAGACCGTCGTAGCTATAGCATAGCCACTGCTATGTGGATGGAGAAGCTAGCACCTTTGTCTTATTTCTTTTCTTTTATTCCAGGACATCTGCACAGGGGCAGAATTAAGGTAGTTTGGGTGCTTGGTTTGAGAACTGCAAATATAATGCTGCATTTCCCAAATTTCTAACATTAGAACTTCTTTTTTTTAACCTTTAATTTTTTTTGAGAATAAAATGCTCTTCCATGAAGAATATGTGCTTGTAACCTTAACTTCACTTAACAGAGGTTTATATTGCATGATGAGAACATCTCACCATTTCAGTAACGTACTGGAGAGACGAGGAAGCCTTAGGGAAAATCAGTGCCTCTTTCCTACCCTGACCCGGGCTTACACAAGTTCCCAAGGGGATGTTTGCTGCTGAGGTGTTGAGGGGGGGTGTGGGCAGCAATCTCCCACATGCGGGCATCAGGAAGCACTCAGGAGCAGGGAATTTACTTGGGTAAAGACAGCTGAGTGAGTTTGATGGGTTTTTTTGAGGACATGTTAGCACAACCTGGTCTGAGCACCCGATCTCTGACTCCCTTCCCAGCAGAACCTAGTGGTTTTTATTTTCTGCCATTTAGAGTGCCTGAGGTTTTAGAGAGGGTGTGCAAGTAAGCAAGATTTCAGCTGGGATATTGAACCTCCAAGGAGTAGAGAAGGCAGTGATCTCTGCCAAACACATTAGTGAGGAACATTAAAGAAAACACTAGGTGGTGCGTTATAGAAAATTAGGATTATGTGCCCCTGGCCTTTAGTCCTTGCCGCAGTGAATTCAGTAAGTGCTCGGCCACAGGTTTTGTGTTGTTCCTGGTTACTGTACGTGCTTGCCAAATTCTGACAGTCAGTCTGGGCACTGGCTCTTAGAGCCTATTTCAGCTATCAGTGAGCCATTGGAGACTGGGAGCAAAAATGAAAGGGCAAGAACTCTTCAGACCAGCGCCCTTCTTCTTGGAAAATTGGCATACTTATTTTTTGTGATTTGATGGAGTTGTAAAATATTGTTTTTGCCAGGCTGTGCTCTGCTTGCCCCGTGCAAGAGGCTCTCCTGGGTGACAGGCTCTGTTTCTCCCTCATCACAGACTGCTCTATGGACCTGCAGTGCCTCCCAGCTCCTGTGGCCACCTCCATCCCTGTGAACGAGGGGCTGGCTCCTTTGCCCTCTGATTCAGATGCAAAGGGCTTGCCTACCTCGCTCCCTGCTGCTAGCTTGCTCCCATCTCCAGACTGTGTGTCCCTGCCAGTGCCTGACGGTGTGGAGGACTTCACAGATGGAGACATCATTGGGGAAGAACTGGATTCCCTCCTGGACTCCCTCGCTGAAGGGTCACCATATCCTCTAGTAAGAGTGGGCAGTGCATGGGTCCCCTGCTTCTTGATCCAAATAGGTCCTTGGAGCATGTGGATATGCATGCTGCCTCTCTCTCTGTGTCACTCTTTCCTCCTAGCTCTTCCTCTGACAAAACTTATTCATTCCTTACTTTACTGCTGCACCCGGCTTGTGAGTATCTAAAGAGCCCACCTCCAAGCCTGCTTTGCTGTGTGCAACTTCGTGGAACTGCCCCTCAAAAGTTACCCAAGATAGCCTTCCCCCGCCATCACCTTCCTCCTGGCCTCTGGTGTCCATGGAGCTGAAGCACGCCCGAGGGTAGAAATGAGTGTGCTGAAGCAGGAACGATGGATATATTTCATACAGTGGGCATGCTCTAATCTCCTTGTATTTTGTGCAAGCTGCATTCAGCCTAAGCTCTTTGAACAGGTCTGGGAGCTGTAGAGACAATCTGTATTCATACTTACATTGGATTTTAGTTGCTAGTGTTGCTGATATGCAAGCCAACTCGGGTCTGAAAGCAATAGAATCATATTCATGCAGGATGCCTCTCAAGCCAAAAAGCTCTGATCAGAGGCACCATGAGTGATGGTTGTTACCCTGACCTCGATGCTGTGTGAGCTCAGCTGTACTGTTTCTCGACCAGAGCTGGTTTAAGTGCCCAGTGCAGGGCTCTGCCTTGCAAACTGATGAGCTCAGGTAGCCCAACACCTCCTCAGGGACCTTGGTCCAGACTGTATGTGGTGTAGATAGATTGGAAGGTCTGTGGGAAGTCTGCAGGTGGATGGAGCTGCCGGGTATCCTTTTGCTTCGGATAATACAGCATGCACTTGAGTGGGAGCCTGTTGCTCTCTGTGTTCACTCATTCTCTGCTCCTCATTCCTAATGTGCTGTTTATCCTCCTCCTTCCCAATTCCCCAAAGTCTCTGGTCCAGGGCACCATTCCTACCAACCTGCCAACAGAGATGCCCCAGCTGATCCCTGTGTTTCCGGGGGGAACTCCGCTGCTGCCCCCAGTTGTGACAGCCAGCATCCCTGTCTCCACCCCGCTGCCACCTGCCTCCTTTGGCCTGGTGATGGATCCCACCAAGCAGCTCTCCTCCTCCTCCTCTGTCCTGGATGCCTTTGAGGCCCCGCCAGGAGGAAGTGGCAGCTCCCCCTTAGATTCGCTGGATTCCCTGGATCTGCTCCCCTACACAGACTCACGGCTTGATGCCCTGGACTCTTTTGGGACAAGCAGAGGGTCGCTGGATGCCTTGGATTCCTTTGCCATTGGTAGGTGTGGGGCCGATGGGGTTTTGTTCTGTTTTACCTGTGAATGCATGCCAAAATTATTTTCTTCAGTGCTGAGGTGCTGAGGACATCTGTCATATAGCTCTGTCTGCCAGTGCTGCAGAATGGGAGTACAAATGTAGAATGTCTTGGACAGACCAGCTGAATATGTCTAGCTCAGGAGTAATGTGAAAGGCTATGGGTCTGTGTAATCCCAGATAACGAGTATGTGCATGGTGTGAAATCTCAGAGGTGAAAGGAACACAAAGGTGTATAATGATGAGCGATGAGATTTAAACCTGGTGTCCAGGATACCTCCCTTTGCAGAATTTTCTAGGCTGTAAGATGATTCCTCCACCCTTTGCAATGACTCTGACATTTTGGACAAAATGAGCAAAATCTCGGTGACTGTTTTAGGTGATATAGGACCTTTTTGTGCTGGGCAGAATGGTAGAGGCCAAGATGGGTCTTTCCCATCTCTGGATTCAGGGCAGTGAGTGCCCTCTTGAATGGGACCCTCATGGTACTCTCATGTCACAAGGAGCAAAGCTGTGGAGGATGGTGAGCAAAGAGTAAGTCCCCGCCTGTCTCCAGAGGGAAGGCAGGCATCTTCTTCAATAACTTGTCCCCAGTATTGCAGCAAAAGTATTTTGAGAAGAGCAGAGATTGTCCAGTCAGCACTTTAACACTCAGATTCACCTCAGCATTGGCCTGTCTTGGAGTTGCCACCTTGGGAATGTTAGCACTCAGCAACATAGAGTTGGGTTCAATAGGATTTGGGGAACAAGAGGGCCTTTCCTGGAGTTTTTCCAAGACTCAGACAGGGGGCTTGGGGGAAAAGTACTAAAATGTTACGGAATAAATAAAGCAAGTGGATTTAATAAGCATTTGTTTGTCTTTTTGTGAGCAGAATGCCTCTGAAAGTGAAATGATTGTTTTTCTTTCTGGGGCTTTTTTCCCCTTCTTTTGCCCAGAAGAAACTAGCCCTCAGGAACTGCGACACCCACCTGGCAACCAAAAACCATCCCCCGTGGTGAGTGAGCCGCTCCCCCGTGCTGATGTCCCAAGGTGCTCTGGAGCCAAGGTAGTAGTGACTTGGGTGGTGTAGGTAATTTGGGCCCCTCTTCTTAATCTGCCCCAGTGGGTGTTGCCTCCCATGTTGTGGCAAGGCAGGTAAAGATTTCACCACAGTCAGTAGAAAGACATTTCTTCCATCTTCATTTTTGTCTGCAATTCGGCATATTGCCAAGGTAATCATGGTGTGACCTAGGTTGCAGGTGATCAACAGGTGATCATGGAGACCAGCGTCCCGTTATATCTGGCAGCCACACAACACTGAAGGATGGGGTGGCGTAAGACAGCTTTGTCTTAAAACTAGTGAGGTTCTTTGCTCCTCTCTGCCTCTGTCAGGAAGCTTTTTCAGATACACTGTCCTGCTCCTATCCCATGTCTCCAGTGTTGGAGGAAAAGAGGAGGATTATCTATGGTAGCAAGCTTGGAACAAGAATTATTCCAAGCTCCTGGTGTCCTGCTATCCTTGTTACTTCAATGCGGAGCCAAGTCTCTGTCCTTAGATTAATCTGCTACCTGAAGACTCACTGATAAGTGGTTTGGTTTTTTCCCAGGTTGGGATAGGGTTGATTTGAGAATCTTCAAATGCAGAGTTGGTCATGATGGTAGGAATAGGAAGGAGTGAGAGGGGCATCTTGTTCTGTGGCTCATGATAGAAAACTGAGGTCCCTTACCAAAAGAGAAAGAGGCCCATCTTTGAAGTGAACATACCACACTGCTTGTTACCTTGAAAATGTTGCGTGCAGCTTTTTTGGAAATGTAATTTCAGATGTGAATATTTTGATGAGAGAGAAAATGAGGAAGGTTTTTGAGAGACTGGAATGGGGAAAGGGATTAGAGAGGATTCCTACTCATGTAGTTGCAGAGCTGAGAAGAGAGGTATGTGTGTTTTCATTCAGGTCAGCCTTAGTGGAGTGAGTCACCCAGCTGTGCCCAGGGTCACTGAGCACCTGCTGTCACAGCCGGAACCAGTAATGCCCAACACAGCCCTGCTGGTGAAGAACCCCCTGGCATCTACTCATGTCTTCAAACAAGCCTGTCATATCTGCTACCCCAAAACAGGTGATGCATTTGCTCTGCCACCCAGAGCACTGGCCCAGACTAGGATTTGCTTTTCCCTGGACTGATGGGATTATTCTCTCCTGCAGGACCCAAGGCTGGTGATTATACCTATCGGGAAGGCTTGGAGCACAAGTGCAAGCGGGACATTCTGCTGGGCAGGCTGAAGAACTCAGAAGACAAGACCTGGAAGAGGATCCGTCCTCGCCCAACCAAAACCAACTTTGTAGGCTCCTATTACCTGTGCAAAGGTGATCTGGAGGGGATAGGGCTGTTGGTGGCTGGGAAGGTTGGGAGGGGACTTCCAGTTGGTATCGCCTGCTGTCTTTGGGGTCTTCCTGTCTCATCAGTAGCCCATGGATTGGGGGGCTCAGTACAATGAAAGGCAATGAGCTCCCATGCTGTGGAAAGCAGACAGCTTTTAAAGTGGTGGAGCAGAAGGCATAGTGAGGTGCTGTGCACAGTGAAGCACTCAGAGCTGCTCTGTTGACATGGGCTTTTCTGAGAACCTGCCTCCTGTACATGTGCCTGCATTAGTCCCACTCCACCCAGCAGCCCCATGGCAGGGCTGTGGTTCTGCCTAGGGGGAAGCTCTCTGCCTGCTCCTTTGCTCCAGCCCGTCCCTTTTGTATGTGCAGGCAATGTGACCAGACTGGTCCCTAAGACAGTGTCATTACAAAGTACCTAATGAGGTGGAGAGATTGCAAGAGCCAAGATAACCAGGCTCCTTAGTGCTGGGCCGCTAGGAGAAATTAATCTGGATTGGCTTTAAAAGGCGTTGGTTAAATTGTGGTCAGTCCCTGGCCAGGCACTGAATTAAAGCAGGCCTCCATTTTGAGACAGTTTCCACAACAGATGGCATTGCTTGAGATTGTCACCATTCAGTAGTTTGCATTAACTTTCCTGAATGCTTTGATATTAGACAGACTTGGGGGAGAGGTGTCTTGTCTTTTTCCTTTGACTCTGTGTTTTATTGCTTTCAGCTCCTTGTGAGGTGTGGGCAGTGGGAGGAGACGAGAGAGATTTAGTTTCTGACCGGGCCGCTCTCCCTGTGTGGTGGTGTGCTGTTTGTTGCTTTGTAGATATGCTTAACAAGCAGGACTGTAAGTACGGGGATAACTGCACCTTCGCGTACCACCAGGAAGAGATCGACGTGTGGACGGAGGAGAGGAAGGGGACCCTCAACCGTGACCTCCTCTTTGACCCACTAGGTGGGATCAAGCAGAGCAGCCTCACCATTGCCAAGCTCCTCAAGGAACATCAGGGCATCTTCACCTTCCTCTGTGAGGTACAGAGCTGGCGGGAGGGAGCAGGCACCCTTCATCATCTCCTCAGTATGTATCTAGATCATTGGTATGTTGATAGTTGCCATCACAGAAGCATGGTGGGATGACTTACACAACTGGAGTGCTGTAGTGGATGGCTATAAACTCTTCAGAAGGGATATGCAAGCAAGGAGAGGCGGTGGGGTAGTCCTGTATGTCAGTGAGTGTTTTGACTGTCTAAAGCTTAATGATGGTGACAATAGGGTTAAGTGTTTATGGGTGAGAATCAACAGGAAGGCCAACAAGGCAGGTATCATTGTGGGAGTCTGTTATAGACCACCCAGTCAGGATGAAGAGGCAGACAAAATATTCTATAAGCAGCTGGGAAAAGTCTCACAATTGCTAGCCCTTGTTCTCAGGGTGGAACTTTAACTTACCATATGTCTGCTGGAAATACAGTACTGTGGAGAGGAAACAGTTTAGGAGGTTCCTGGAGTGTGTGGAAGATAACTTCCTGATAACAGCTGGTGAGTGAGCCAACTAGGGAAGGTGCTCCACTGGACCTGCGGTTTGCGAATAGAGGACAACTTGTGCGGGTGATGTGATGGTTGGAGGCCATCTTGGGCACAGCGATCATGAAATGATAAGAGTTTTTCAGTTCTTGGAGAAGTAAGGAGGGCGGTCAGCAGAACTGCCACCTTGGACTTCCAGAGGGCAGACTTTGGCCTGTTTAGGAGCCTGGTTGACAGAGTCCCTTGGGAGGCAGTCCTGAAGGGCAAAGGAGTCCAGGAAGGCTGGACATTCTTCTAGAAGGAAATTTTAAAAGTGTTGGAGCAGGCCATCCCTATGTGCTGAAAGACGAGCTGGTGGGAAGATGAGTGGCCTGGCTGAACAGAGAGCTTTGTCTGGAACTTGGCAGGGGGCGGGGGGTAAAGAGAGTTTATGACCTTTGGAAGAAGGGGCAGGAAACTCAGCAGGACCACAAGGATGTTGTGAGGTTATGCAGGGAGAAAATTAGAAGGGCCAAAGCCCACCTAGAACTTAATCTGGCTACTGCTGTAAAAGACAGTTGAAAAATGTTTCTGTAAATATATTAGCAACAAAAGGAGGTCTAAGGAGAATCTCCGTCCTTTGTTGGATGTGGGGGGAAGCATAGTGACAAAGGATGAGGAAAAGGCTGAGGTACTTAATGCCTTCTTTGCCTTAGTCTTTAATAGTAAGACTAGTTCTCTGGGTACCCAGCCCCCTGAGCTGGGAGACAGGGAACAGAATGAATCCCCCATAATCCAAGGGGAAATGGTTAGTGACCTGCTACACCACTTAGACACACACAGATCTATGGGGCTGGATGGGATCCACCCAAGGGTACTGAGGGAGCTGGTGAAAGTGCTCACCAAGCCAGTTTCCATCATTTATCAGCAGTCCTGGCTAATTGGGGAGGTCCCAGCTGACTGGAGGTTAGCAAATGTGATGCCCAGCGACAAGAAGGGCTGGAAGGAGCATCTGGGGAACTACAGGCCTGTCAGTTTGACCTCAGTGCCAGGGCAGGGTCATAGAGCAGATCATCTTGAGTGCCATCATGTGGCACATACAGGACAACCAGGTGATCAGGCCCAGTCAGTATGAAAGGCAGGTCTTGCTTGACTGACCTGATTTCCTTCTATGACAAGATTCTGCTTAGTGGATAAGGGAAAGGCTGTGGATGTTGCCTCCCTAGACTTCAGTAAAGCCTTTGACACTGTTTCCCACAGCATTCTCCTGCAGAAACTGGATGCTCTTGGCTTGGGCAGGTGTACTCTTTGCTGGGTAAAAAACTGCCTGGGTGGCCAGGCCCAAAGGGTTGTGGTGAATAGAGTTGAATCCAGTCACACGTGGTGTTCCCCAGGGCTCAATATTGGGGCCAGTTCTGTTTAATATCTTTATCAATGATCTGGAAGAGGGCATCGAGTGCGCCCTCAGTAAGTTTGCAGGCAACACCAACTTGGGCGGGAGTGTTGATTTGCTTGAGGGTAGGAAGGCTCTACAGAGGGATCTGGACAGGCTGGATC
>NW_010556676.1:2982-34632 GCF_000687285.1 Phaethon lepturus | reverse complement strand
CTGTGTTCAGTTTTGGGCCCCTCACTGCAAGAAGGATGTTGAAGTGCTGGAGCACATCCAAAGAAGAGCAACACGGCTGGTGAAGGGTCTAGAGCACAAGTCTTATGAGGTGTGTCTGAGGGAACTGGGATTGTTTAGCCTGGAGAAAAGGAGACCTAGGGGAGACCATGTTGCTCTCTACAACTACCTGAAAGGAAGTTGTAGTGAGGTGGATGTCAGTCTCTTCTCCCAAGTGACAAGTGGAAAGGGCCTCAAGTTACACCAGGGGAGGTTTAGATTGGATATTAGGAAAAACTTCTTCACCGAAAGGGTTGTTGAGCATTGGAACAGGCTGCCCAGGGAAATGGTTGAGTCAACATCCCTGGAGGTATTTAAAAGACACGTAGATGTGGTACTTAGGGACATGGTGGACTTGGCAGTTTTAGGTTAACGGTTGGACTTGATGATCTTAAAGGTCTTTTCCAACTTAAACGATTCTATGATTCTATATGTTCTGCCAGTGCCCTGCTCCCAGAAGGCCAGTGAGCAGTGGATGCAGCTGTGTAGGAAAAAGGAGGGGTAGCTTTCCTCCTTAGCCCTGCAGCTGAACCAGGAGCACACAACCTCATGGGATCATCTGTCTCCTCCTCTGTCTTGAGATGTTGCTTTGAATTGTGATTTAGCCCCAGCTGCTTTAGAAATCAGAACCCCATAATGCAACAGATTCCCATTTGATGTCTGTGCCGAGCCACTGAGTCAGTCAATTAAGGATCAGCTTGCACCATCTTGATGCACTGCAGCAGAGTTCCCCACACAGGCAGTGGTACATGTAAAGGGACATGTTCTTTGCTGTGAACTGCCTGTTCTTTTATTTCTCTCCATCATTTTCCCCTTTTTTGTTGCTTTGTTGGCTAACTGGGAAAAAATATTTGGCTCTGACCAAAATTTTTCCAACCACAATGGAAAATACTGTTGAGAATAAGCCAAAAAATGTTGTCCGGAAGCTTTTCCAAAAATTTGCTTGCTTTATTTTAAAGCCCTACCACAAAGTTTTCACATGACTTCTTCTAACTTTGAATATTAGCATAGGCTGGCTCTGGTTCTTCTTCCCCTTCCAAGTGAAGTGGCTCTGGTTCACTTCTCTCTGAGATTTTCCCAGCATTCTAATTCTTCTCTTCTCAGATTTGCTTTGACAGCAAACCCCGGATTATCAGCAAAGGGACTAAGGACACACCATCTGTCTGCTCCAACCTTTCTGCCAAACACAGTTTCCATGACAACAAGTGAGTAAACATTTTTTGTGCTGATGGAAGCAGTCTCTTACAGAAGTCCAGCCAGTTTAACTCTAGGGCCCTGGTTTCTTTCTTTCTTTCCTCCCCATGGCTTCCAATCATAGGGCAGCTCAAAGCATGATAAATAGCACTGTGTGCTTCGCCCTGCACATTTGTTCCTGGTGCTGAGGGATTTCAGGCATGAGCAAAGCCCTTGGAGTCAAACCAAGTTTTCCATTGACTTAATTTGCCTTTCAGTTTGGCCTTTATATAAAGGTCAAACCAAAGATCCTCTAGCTCAGGATCCTGCCTCTGACTGATTGGTAATGAATGTTTAGGAAAACAAGTGTAAGAAACATGTCAAGTACACAGTAATACAAGCACCTTCTGGTTCCTGGCAAGCTGAAACTTAGAGACTTGCTGAGCTAGAGGAGTTGGTATCTTTGCTGCATATTTTGAAATGCATCTGATCTCTGAACTTGAGCAGGGCATCACCTATGGGCTGAGGAGATTGAAAATACCTACCTAGGGTTGATACAGAGTGGGAGGGCAGGGGTTTGGTTTTCCCAGTGGGAGTTTGCTTCTCCCAGAATTGCTTTTCTGTGTCCTTTGCCTGCCCAGTCAAATGTCTGAAAGTCACATGTAGGGAGGACGGAGTGAAGATTTGGTCATCTGGTGCTTCATATTTCTCTGGCCTGGCTGCAGGTGTCTCGTCCACATTGTGCGTTCCACCTCCCTGAAATACTCCAAGATCCGCCAGTTCCAGGAGCACTTCCAGTTCGATGTGTGCCGACATGAGGTGCGTTATGGCTGCCTGCGTGAGGACAGCTGCCACTTCGCTCATAGTTTCATCGAGCTTAAGGTCTGGCTGCTGCAGCAATATTCAGGTGAGTCTAACTTAGTGCAGGACTGGTGACGTGTACACCCAAGTTTCCTCCAGCGTGTGTCTGGGGCCAGCTGAGAGGGGAAGAGTGTGATTTGGGAGTACTGAGAAGTTGTCACTCACTTGTGCATATACTTACTCTGTCTCCTCAGGGACACAGAAAAGAGGGCCAAGGTGTTCTGTGAGATGATTTGGCCGTTGTTCCTTTGCAGATGCTACTGTAATTTGCAGACCAGGAAGCCTTTCCCTTGGGACCAGCTGCATAAGTTGAAATGATTATTAGTTAGAGCTGAATCCCCAGAGGTGTTTTGGTGTTTAAATCCTGTGGAAGACCCTAAACAGCAACTGGGCCCCGAGTGAGTGTCGGGTGCAGTGAGCATGGTAGCGTGCGCAGGTGACAAAGCAGTTACATAAAGGAAGACTGCGCATCTCCAGTTTCTCTAAACAAATTCACCAACAGTGGGAAATGACACGATACTTGGTGTTTCCCAAAAAGGCTTTGATGACATACGTCTGAAGAGGCTATTTGCAGAAATTATATTCAGGTCACTCATATAATGACACTGCCACATCTGGCACTTTTGGTTCTCACTCTCTCTCTGACATGCTGGAGGGTTTCTCTTGCTGCTGTCCTGTTAACCGAGCAGATGCTGGTCCACTCACAATGCTACTTGCATCTTTTTTCACCAAAGGGTCTTGTTTAGTGCAAGACTGGGAGTACTTTAGAGAGGAAACTTGTCATGGATGTTTCTCACCATTCTTTGATGTAATTGGGGGCAACTTCTTTAATTTACTATTCCGGTGCCTGTCACTGTAGTTCAGTGCAGTCCTCAGCCCTGGTGTGGCTCACAAGGGACAGTGATGAACAAGTAGCACACTGTGGCAAATGCCATCTTTTATTCTTCCTGTTTGGCATCACTTACTTGTGGCCACAGGAAAATAAAAAATTACAACACCACAATTTCTAAGACAGCATGTTGTCTGTGAGCTGCAGGCCACTGTTGCTGCCCTACATGCTTATGATAACGCCTGTAGCACTCTGGGCACTCTAATATTCAAGCACCTTGCTTTTTTCCCCACCCCATGGCTGTTGGGTGGCTTATTTTGGTATGTGGGGTTTTTTTTTTAGAAAAAGTTTCTTTGCTACTTCTTTTCCTCCCTCCCTATTCCTTCCTCTTCAGCCTGTAGAAGGAGAAGGAATGGTTAGGCTGACTTTTGCTTCTTTCCTTCTTCCAAAGGGAAAGCTGGTAAGATGAAACAAGCCATGAGTTTAGCTGCAGAGGTGGTCAGCAAGACTTGTGCTTATTCTCATATTTTCCAACAATGGAAGAGCCATCATCTTTTGTGGTTTTGTTGGGTTTTTTTTTTATGCAGGGCTGTATATATGAGCCTGCTTTCCTTGTGAGTTTGCCTTCCTGGAATGTTAGTTTATTACCTCTCTTAAGTGTAGCCCTCATTAAAGAAACAGACATGAAACGTAGTTGTCATCATTCTCTGGGAATGCTTTAGCTTTGGAGCAGAGAGTTTGATTTGGGCTCAGCAAGAATAGGAACGGGGCATCATTCACAGCAGCTTGCATTTGAAACCAGCGGGCTGTTGCGTTTCAAAGCCATTTGAGCTTTTACAGAGCTTGTGGCTTTGTTCATGGGGATAAAGGCTTGTATTAGCGGACTAAAAGCTCCCAAGATCTGAAAATGTGGACAGGCAGGACTGTTTTCTTGTCCACTGTGGCTTTTCACAGACATATCTTACTATCTTCTTCCATCAGTGGAAACCACAGAGTCTTTGTCCTCCCTAATGATGTTGCAAAAGACGCTGAAAAGTTATAAGTAATCAACACATGTGCCTTTTGGTTTCCAGATCATCCCCTTGGGACAGTTCATGCTTTGGAGAGCTGGTGTATTGGAAAACATCCTTTCATATTTGGGAGGGATTTTCTTACCAACCACCACACTTCTAGACTATATTGTTGAGTTAGTTCAGATTTCTGGGACTGGAAGAAGGCAGTCACTTGCTAAGAACTTCATTTGAAATTCTGTCTTCTGACAACAGCTGTATATGCTTCTTCTGTTGGTTCTGCACCTCCAGGATCACAGTGCAGGTGTGCAGAATGGAGATGGTGGAGGTTGCTTTGGCCCTTTCTCTGCCAGGTTCAGTATGGCGCATTAACTATTTGCTGTGGTTTTCCCAGCTTTGTAGTTTTTGTCCCCAAAGTACGGATCAGTGTTGTGTCCAGCCCTGGAATACTTGGGCACAGAAGAGGGAGTTGTAGTTTTTCTAACTCTGCACAGTTTCTTCTGGGTTTAATGGTTAAGAAGGAGAAAATCCACAAACAGGTCTGATTTGGGAGTAGTACCAGCTATGCAGCAGCTGCCATTTTGGAGGCCTGAGCAAATGTTCTTGAAGAATGGTAAAGTTTCCTTGAATGCTTTTCATTCTGTCCAAGCCCTGTACAAACAGCAGGATTCTTGCCTGGCAGAGACCAGGACAGCTGAAATCAGAGATGGGGGAACTGAGGTCAGGAGTGCTGTGACTTACCCAAGTTACACACAACCTAAGCTGAGATGAAAACTGGTGTTTTCTGGCCCTTAAGTTCTGGAACATGCTGGCTCCCAGATCAAAGATCATGTCCATGTGGCATGCCTGGGGAGCACCTCACTTCAATAATAAAAGCTGTAGGCAAAAGCAAAACAAGCATTTGGCATCCTCTCTGTGCTAGGGGTGCTGCATCAAGGCCATCCTTAGCACCCTATTTGTTGCAGTTAGCTGGCCATTGTAAGATACTTACTTCAGTTTCTTTTGGCAGCTATCTCGGGTCTTTATAGCACTTAAATAACATGCCTTTTTTTAACAGAGTCCTCACATTGACCAGACAGTTCCTACTCTTACATATTTTTCTCTCATGGTTTAGTGCTCTGAGAATCGTAGCGCACATCTAGCTGGTTGGTGCTGGCAGGGGCTGTTCCCTCACCACTTGAGTTGGTCGGGAGATAATTCCTTAGATAAGGTCTGACCAACCCTTTTTCTTGTTGTCTGATGTTGCATTTTTGATTCCTGAAACCTTGCAGAACTTTCCTTGCAGACTACATACTAGCAGCTGTTCCTTGGTTGGTTTTGAACTGTTGGTCTTTCCTTGCTACCTTGATTGCATTTGGTGTTTGTCTGTGTTGAATTTCAACTTTCCTCTTCACCTATCGATTGATGGGTACCCCCCACAACTTGAAGTGTGTAACAGACTAATTAATCCCAGCAGGGATTAGACTTCTGGGGTCTTGGAAATGCTAGATGTCTCATCTGTGATCTTTCAAGCTAGCGGCAAAAACTCCAGTACACAGTAGATCAACAGTAACAGATCTTCAGAACATGTTGAGGGAGAGCCTTGGTCAAGGTCTTGATCCCTAGTCAAGAATCAGCTTGGCAGCAACATCTGGGTCTGTTGCACACAGCCTGAGCAGAACACCAGGTCTGAATGAGCCCAGGAGACCAAACTCTTCCCCATTCATCTGGCTGGAGTGGGAGTGCTGGAGTGAGGAACCTTCCCTAGCCTGTGCTTGAACACATTCTGTGGTGGTGTCGGGTCCACTCACAACCCGTGTCCTGGCATTACCAGTGGGACTGTTGGGAGCTGTCAGCCTCAGAGGGGTTCCTAAGCCCCAATACAGGAAGTCTTGCAATCCCTCCCTCCCTCTCTTCTGTTAGCCGAAGCAGGGTAGCTCAGTCCTGTCTCCTTTTGTTTCCAGGAATGACCCACGAAGATATCGTGCAGGAATCTAAGAAGTACTGGCAGCAGATGGAGGCACATGCCAGCAAACCAGCCAACAGCATGGTAAGTAAGGTGCAACTAGGACTTACAGCCTGATTTTGCTCCCAACTGTTCCAGCACTTTTTCTCTCTTTTTCCTCTCACTTCTGTGCCTGACCAGTCCCAGGCAGACCAGGCTGGCCATTGAGGAGAACAGGAAGCTGAGAGCGTTCCTGATTCCAGTGCTAGTGATGAGCCTTGTGCCTTGTTTTGCAGTGTTGTATCTGCTCTGTTCAGTGGTGGGGTGAAGCCTCCAGAGCACGGAGAGCAATGTGCAGGGAATGGCGCTGCGTGCGACACCTTGTTAGTGAAACTGGGGACAGTGGCCACAAAGGGTGGGGATCAAAGGGGTCCTGCTGCCCTTTAGTGGCCAAGGGGTGATACGGCAGCATGAAGGACTCAAGAAATTACTCATGACCCACAGGACTGCTCAAAATGCAGGATTGGGTGGAATTTGCAGCTCAGGTGCTTGTTGAGGCCGGGCGGAGATCTTTGTGGTGCTTTGCCAGGAGGAGGCTGTGAGCTTTGCCTCTCTTTGTGCCACCAGTCTCTCAGTGAGGGAGAAGGTGCCTCTGACTGCACCCTCCAGCACTGCCAAGAGGTATCTTATAAGCAAAGGACACCTCTTTTTGCTTTCTTCCAACCTGTTGGCTATGGGTGGCGCTGCCATATCCTTTTTTCCCCAAGCGGATGTTCTGTAGCGTAGAACCAGAGCCCACCCAGTGAGGATGATTCCCAGCCCAGTCCTGAGGTTGACCTAAAGCAGTTTTGCCATTAGAACAGGGACGATTTTGTTCTTTAATTACTTTCAGAAGATATGTCTGATGAGATGAGAAACTTCATGCCTCCTAGCAAGCTCTCGGGTGTAGGAACAATTCTCTTTCCTGAAAAATGGTGGGGAGTGTTGTGAATCCTTTTTGTTCCCACTTGACATCTTGCTTTCCCCCTGTGGAGCCCTGAGCTTGCCACACCTTGGCCTGTGCCTTACTATCAGAGGAAGGATGCTTCACCTTTCTCTGGGACCTCTCACCCAAAAGCCCTCTGCAGAGACAGCACTGAGTGCAGCCTGTGAGCACACTGCAGAGGAGGTGCTTTATAGAAAAGGGATCTGAGTCACCCATGTGGTGTGTAGCAGCTTTTTTTTTTGGCTAGGTTATGGGCCAGCAGAAGTGTTCTGAAGGTTGTAGGGCACTGATGCAGGTATGGGTTAGCCCAACAGGAAAAATGCAGGTGACTGCACTGGTGCTTGCGATGGGCTCTGTGTCCACCTACGTACTGATTATGTTGCATGAGATGGAATCATCTTTGAGGAGATGCTCAGCAACATACCTGTGTGGCCCATTCTGCTGTTGCGGTCTGAAATGGTTGGGGGAGAGGAATGGGAAGCAGCAGTCCAGAGTGACCAAGGTCTCTAGTTCCCAAAGCTGTCTGACTTGCTTAAGGAAGATGTTCTGGCCTCTCAGGAAGCTGAGAGGACAAGTTTCTATAGCTGGTATTATATGAGAAGTGAGTCTGGATGATCTGAGTGGCCCCTGCAGACAGAGCTGACTATGATCTCTTTCTGCCTGGTGTGGGGACAGAGGCAGCTGCCTGCATCTCCACAGTGGAGGAAACTATGTGTGAATTTGCAGCAGTTTGTGACAGTAGTTGTATTTATATCAGCAATCCCTGCCCCATGCAGAGTGAAGTCTGGTGACTGCTTCTGTCCTACCTGCTGTGGATCTGCCTGCATTTTCCAGAAAGCTCTGTCTTGTCATTTTGTGTTCATAATCTGGGAATAAAAAAAGATAGATGGACAGCTGTTTTCCTGTAAACCTTCGAGCTTCAAACTCACCTTTGTCTGGAGGTGCTGCTGTTGGAAGAAGAAGTTGTTCAGCAGGCATGGTCAGAGTATGTCCTCTGAAACACGTGGGATCTGGATGCTCAGCAAGGGTTTCACTTCTGACTTTTGGGGCTCACAGGGGACAGAGGATCAGGAAGAGAAATGCCAGCACCTGCTACATCAGCTGTTGGGGGATGGGCAGAGAGCTACAGTTTCTGGGCCCTATGGACAGTGTTAGGGCTGATGACCAGTGTCAGAGCCTGCACACCACAAATGCCTGTCAGAGCTGGCCTGCACCCTCCACCCTTCTAGTGCATTGGTTTGCGTGGAAGTGAAGCAGCAGCCTTGTTGGTACAGTCAGAAAGAGCCTACCAGCGGCACCATCAGTTGTCTATAGGGTTTGGCAGCCTGGCACTATGCAGGGAGACAGAATCAAGTCAGTCAGACGCATGCGTTTGCAATAGCAAACCGTGGCTTTGGCATCAGCACATACTCAGCCAGAGAGCCGTGCTCCGGGATGAGACACTGGCTTGCTGCTGAAGACCCCGGGGGCAGGACTAACGTATCTGTTGAGAGATGTTTACTTTTGCCATTATTTTCTCCCATCCAAGCAGGCTAACGTGACTCAGAGTTTTCTCAACGTCCTTCCAGCTTTCGAAGTTGGCTGCCTGGCAAAGACAACTTCCCAAGAGTGCTGTAAAAGCAGACCTCTCCTTCCCACCATCCCCTGTGATCCACGCTTACCCCAGTGCCCTCTGGTCAGCGGAAGCAAAGTCGCTGCCAGGGATTTTGCTGCAGTTTTGTCACAACTGCCAGCTGGACCCAGTTAGCTATCCAGCTGTGGAGAAAAGCAGCAGGCAGCATACAGGGACCCAGCAGCTGTAACGATGCAGGTCAGGAGACATAGCAAGAAGTGGAAGATGAAAATACACTGCTTGCTAAACACCTGCCAGAGATCTCACACTTGGCCCCACAAATTTGGCCCCATAGAGGCTGCTGTAAGAATAAAACCAGCTGCTGCAGATTGAAGAGGCAGTCAGCAGGAAAGACTGCTGTAGGTAGCTGGGTGTCCTCCCATCGCGTCCCTAGGAACTGAGGGGTTTTAGCCCTCGTTTTTTCTGGTTTTTGAGGGCTGTTCTGTTTTTACTCCACTAGCCAGCTGCAGAACCCCCATAAAAACTGGCCTCAGAATTAGCAATTTAAGCATGGAGAAGAAAGGAAAGTCTCTAATAAGGGGTATTTGCACCTAAGTACAGCTCACTCGGTTAGATGGCTGAGTAACCTGGGCTCCTCATAGGAAGGAGAAGCCTGAGCCATGTGGCTTGTCCAGAGAACATTTCAGTATCGCTGAGAGGGATTCCTGAATTTGGGAGACATGAGTGGCTGTGCTCGGGCTGTTGCTTTCTGCAAAGCCTGAAGTGAAGAGTTGTCGTGCCAAAGACTTTTATTTATTTGGTTGCCATGGTGCATAGCTAACACTATATTGTCTGGCTTCATAGCAAGGGGTGGTGCCACAGCCTGAGGCACTTCTGCCTGGCTTCATCTGCTAGAGCCTCATGTGATACTAATTTCCACACTGTTGGTTATCAGCAGCCTGCCAGGTATGTGTCTTGCCTTTACAAATACAGTCATGTAGCAGCAGCAACAGCAGCTTTGATTTTTCGCTTGGTTCGTAATTCCCTGGGAGCATACGTGCCCACTGGATTGACCAGCAGTTTGCATGACTCTGATGAAGAAATGCAAACTTTTGGTTAAGAATTTGTGGAAAAAGCAGCCCAGATCACTAGCATTACCTGAG
This sequence comes from Phaethon lepturus, assembly GCF_000687285.1. NCBI lineage: Eukaryota > Metazoa > Chordata > Aves > Phaethontiformes > Phaethontidae > Phaethon > Phaethon lepturus. Next base: position 25,078 of record NW_010556676.1, on the reverse strand, counting down.
AAACGTTTTCTTTATCCGATCTATTATGCCTTCTGGAGCCACTCAATTTTTCGTTTTGCTGGATCGATGTATTTGAGCCAGTCTTCCCGATTGTCCTGAGATCTGTCACCTGGAGGATTATATGGCAGATAGCATTGGGCTACTAAAAGAGAATACACCAGCAGTGCCATTTTGTTACTTTAGGCTATATGTTTGGTGGGTCAGTGACGAGCTGTAGTGTAATTTTCTTCGCAGACAGGTGGAGATTAAAACTACGGTTCAAAGGCCACATGTCTGAGAGGGAGGCACCTTAATGACTGCTGTGATATCCCAGGTCTCAACCCTGCTCATCCTGCAGCTGGCCCCTTTGATGCGTAGTTGGTGGTCACCAGCACTGGTGAAAGCTGACAGATGAACAAGTTGCATGCCGGATGCCACCAGAAAGACTGACCTGCAGGCGAGTAGGCCAGACTCACCGCTGCTTTTCAAGGGAGATGATGGTTCTCTGGAAGGGTCCTTTTGCTAGGACATCCAGAGCAGTGATGGCCTCTTGTAGTCAGCGCAGGCAAAGGTCAGCTCTCCAATCAGGTTTTCAACAGCGATGGAGGACCCTTTGTACGTTGGCTTTGCTTCTCTGAAAGACTGGGTCTGGAGGATGCAGTGGTAGTCAATAACTTATGTGGCATTTCCCAGGAAATGCTTTGATTCTGCACTGCCTGTGCTTGCTGTTTTCCCTTTGCCTGGGGATGTGCATAGGATCCACACTACTGCTAATCAGTTGCTGGCAGAAGCCTGCTCCTCAGGGACTTCGTTTGCCTGTTTGCTCGTTATTAGATGCTCAGGGTTAGAAGTCAAGGTATGGCAGCTGGGATGGGCTGCTTATGTGGTTAGCAGTTAGAGAGCTGTTTTACTGGTACACAACCCTTGTGCTTCACGGTTGGATCGATGACCACGGTGTTCTTTTAGGTTCTTGCTTGTACCCTCACATACTGCTGTGCCCAGGGCCACTGCTGTCCAGTCAGGTTTGCTCTTTGGTGTGGAAATGAACTGGAGACACTAGCCTCATGTCTTCCAGTGGTGGTACAAAATGTAAAGGGCTTTCCAGAGATTTGCTCAGAAAACATGAGGCGGCAGTGATATGGGACTGGCTCCTTCTTTTTTTTCCCCCTCCACAATCTGTTAGTCATAATCCCAAAAGAGCCTTCTCATGGAGGCAGGTAGAAGGCCAATGAAGTCAAGTGACTGAGAGGGTATGAAATATGTCTTCTGACAGTTATACCTCTGTCCAGAGATCATGATTAACTGCCTGTGAGGCCTGGTGCAAAGGAACTGTGGAGAATGGAAACCTGCCCAGAAATGGCTTGGAAGGGTATTAACAAGAGGACCGAACTCTGACTTCAGTGTGTCAAATGCTAGATGTGACATGAGCTCTTGGTCCAAAAGCAGGAGTGGTGGGTCCTGTGCCTGCCTTCCTCCCGAGGGGGCTTTCTCGGCTGTGCAACTGAGCTCTCTCCATGCATAGCGAGGGGGACGTGGATTGCCCTCCCTGCAGGGAAGTGGGGATTAAGCTCTGGAGCAAGTCTCACAGGGCTTGTCTGTACACAGAGATATGCTGCAGGGATTTCACAGCCAGGCCTGGTCAGTGCTTGAAGCTGCCAGGCTGGCTGTGCTTTTGGCCAGATGTCAAAGCCTAGGAAATCATGCTGAAGCAAGCGGTCGTTTTGCTCCTGTCTGGTATCTCGATGGGCCACCAGCTAACACTGGCATGGGAGAGCTGGGCTGTCTCTGATTTAATCTGGCTTGTTGCTGGCACGCAGGCATGCAGGGAGCTGCCAGCGTCTCCGCGGCAGTTTGTGAGGTGCATTTTGTCTCTGTTTTCCTGAGGTTGTGGTTCTCTTCCCCAGGCTTCTCCCCGTGCTCCCACGTCAAGCACCTTTGACCTCCAGATGAAATTTGTATGTGGCCAGTGCTGGAGGAACGGGCAGCTGGTGGAGCCAGATAAAGACCTCAAGTACTGTAGTGCCAAAGCCCGCCACTGGTGAGCAATGCAACCTTTTCTTTCCCCCACTCCTCCTCGAGGGCAGGAATTTCTCTTTGTACCTTCTTCAGGGTTTTATTTGGCCTCTTTGGAAGAGACTGTGAGGTTTCCTAGCAGCCTCTTGCTGCTCAGGGTGTTTGTCATTATAGCAAGCTTTACATATAGTTGTTTTCCAGTTTCCAGCTCTCTTCTTCATTGTTCGTATTTACTGCCAGCATTGTGCATGGTGCATGACAGCCAGACTGTTACTCCTGGTGTGTGCATCCAGCTTCTGCAATTCCCTTTTTTCCTTTTGCTTTCATTTCTCCTTAGCGAGGTCGCTAAGATAGTTCTCCTCTGCACTTATTTATGCTCCTTGCTGTTTGAAGATACCTGTTATGTGACTATTAACCATGATTCAAGTTATTCTGCTTCCTCTTAAATTAGTTTCCTTGGCCCTTTAATGGCTTTAGTTGCTCTTCTCTGACGCATATCTTGTCTTTTTACACCTCCTGGCTCCTTGGGGCCCGTGAGGATGTTTGATGATAAGGGAAGAGTATCAACTGGGAAGACACTATTGGGTCATGCAAACTGTGGCCCCTCTCACACAGGCAGCCAGACAGGATAGGATGGAAGGGTTTGTAGGACTTCATTTCCCATAACACAAGCCATAAAGGCACAGTCCAGCATCCTATTGCAAATGTAAGGCCTTTGATGAAAAAGAGACGGAAGCAGCAGTTGCTGGAGGAAGTGAACAGGTGAGGACCACTTCCTGGAACAGGAAGGATAACACCTCTTTGTGCAGCTGCCGTATAGACCAGGGTAACTCCTTGTGATCGCTTGCTGGCACTGCAAAAGAATTAATACTTCCTGGCACCTGTTCATGAGGCAGTGCTTGTAATGACTTGCATTTCTACTGCTCCTTTCAAACAGAAAATATTCCCAAACGTTTTTTCATGGATCTGATTGCACAAGAATTTCTGTGTCTAAGGGTGGAATACAGCTGTTTAGTAATCCATGGTGATGCCATGTGACGCTTAGGGGAGTCTTTTGTGGCATTATGAGAAGAAATACCCCAGGAAATATGTGATAAATACAGGGAGAAATGCTCCTAAAATACCCTGCTTGTGTCTTCTCTGTCATAGACATGTGTGTCTAGGAGCAGTCAGACAGTGGCAGGGACAAGCTGAACTGGGGGATCTGGTCATCTTTCAATATTTAAGGGTCTCTGAGGAAAACAAAACCTTGTTCTGCTTTTCCTTTTGCCTCTCTTGATTTATTCTCTCTTCTTCAGTTGGACGAAGGAACGTCGCGTCCTGCTGGTGATGTCCAAAGCAAAGAAGAAGTGGGTGTCTGTCCGACCACTGCCTTCCATCCGCAACTTCCCACAGCAATATGATGTAAGCCCCATGCCCAGCATGGCCAGGTGCCCCTTCCCTCCCAGGATGGTGTAGTGCTTTGAGGGCTGGTCCCTTGTAGACCCAACAGGGAAGCAGGCACATGTTGGCTGAGGTGGGAGGTAAGGATAGACTGAGGGCAGCAAGATTTCAAATGCATCCAGCAAAAACGTGGAGCAGAAGAAGGAGCAGCACCCGTTTAAACCACTCTACGCACGTATGCGCGTTTCTGACGTTGCTGTTAATGCAGTCACCATCTCAAGAAGCAGCTGGCACAGGGTTTGGAAATGAGATATAAGTCTTCCCTTAGGTCAGGGTTTCTCAATGTGGGTGAGAGGCAAGACAGAGCGCTTGGGAGAAGCCCGTCCCTGCCTTTGCTGTAGCTGTGGTGCTGTAGATTGTGAAACTTGCTCACAATGTGTTTTGAAAGCAAAACTAAGAACTCAGCTAAAAAGGCACGTGCTGTGAGGAAAACAGCCCCAAATATGGTGATTGATAATTTCTGTCTCCCTCTCCTTTCCTTTCTCCCTGAAAGGAGAAAGATCCTCTCCCTCCTACCCTATGGGATCTGCTGCCCCTTAGTCCATGGGCAGGACAAAGCCCTGTGTAAGGCCTTGAGCGCTTTCCAGTTGCAGGCCAGTTGCTACAAGCTGGGGAGGGGAGCAACAGTTATTTACAGCTGCTGCAGTAGGAAATGAGGCCAGCAGGTGAGTCGCAGATCGTGCGGCAAGGGCAAGTCGCTGTACGAGTGTGTGCTTTGCCTGAGCTCCTACCCAGCCCCCACCAGAGAGGAACAGCGTTGTCTCTTCCCCCCGGTTTGTGTGGACCAGCTGGTCTCCACACTGCTGTCCTCCTCTGGTGGCAGGACTTGGGGAGGAGGGATGATCAGTAAGTATGATGCTTGGAAAGGTTCTTGTTTTCTGTGGCAATGATGCTGTTGGTAGCTGTGAGCACTAGTGCAGTCTAAGCAACCCGTAAAGTCACTCTTCACCTGCTTGGAGATGGCTGGAGAATGAGTCACCTTTGGGGACCAGTAACCAACCAACAACCAGTAGGAGACACTGTTGGGTCAATCCAGGTTGCTCCCTGCTGTCTCCCCTTAGGGCCAGTGCTAAGCATACCTGCACCCGGTCGCCTGTGGAAACGGCAACAAGAGAGAGGCCAGGTGCTGAACTGAGCTGCCTGCATGTTTATAGGGAAGTCTTTACCTTTCATGTCATCTGGATCTTGAGGAAAAGAAGCATGAGTTAATGACATGTGAAATGTCCTGTTTGCAACTTCTCCTTTGTGCAATTTAATGTCCTGGCTGGTTTTTTGAACCTACTTTCCCCTCTAGCAAGGAATGTTTGTGCAGCTGCTAAATTTTGCTCTCTGTCTTTTAACAGTTGTGTATCCATGCACAAAATGGCAGGAAATGCCAGTATGTGGGCAACTGCTCCTTTGCCCACAGCCCTGAGGAGAGAGACATGTGGACCTTCATGAAGGAAAATAAAAGTGAGTGAGGGAAACATGGGCCAGAGAGTTTGGGGAGAGGGAAGAGGACATTTGGGCAGTGGATGCAGGGTCTGTTAAGGCATACTCTTGACAACAGAGGCGGAACTGGACAAAGATGGTACCATGAGCTTAGATGGGATTATGGGGCAGATCCCTCTACAGTAATTTAGAGCTGCATATTGGTCCCATGTCTTGCATTGCTCCATTGTCACCCTCCCTTTCTGCAGCTCTTTGAATCCACCCTCTGCTGTCCTTCCAGTTGCCTGTACTGTCCTAGGCCCGGCTCCATATGGAGCTCTGCCAAAGTACCAGTCCTGACCTGTAGCTACTTCTATATCTTTCTTGTCTGTCATGTATCTGCCTTGGCTTTCTTGCCCATTTCTGCTCATACCCCTTGCTTCTGGGCTGCGGCACTCCCTGCTCATGGCATTGTATTCAAAGGAGTGGATTTGAGATCCTGAATGAGAAAATTGTTGGGTGGTGCCTTTGTGGAGGAGCTTGTCTGGAATTAATTACGCAAGCTCCCAACTTACTTTTGGGGGGATTAGCTCGGGGGGTTGCCCACGTCCTGGACGGCCAGCTCTCTGGCAGCAATCCTTGTTTATTCAGACCAACAGCAAGCTGGGAAAAGACTCTTTTCCCAAGGCCCAGTTGTCCAGGTGCTCACCTAGCTGTGTTGGGAGATGCTGGAAAGCTTGAAGGGTTTCAGGCCTGTCCTGAGCTTGTTTGGTCTTCATGCTTGGAGAGCCTTTCTCTCAGCTGGGCCAAATGCTGTTAGTTGTTACAGTTCAAGTAATTTTGTTGCTGAGGCCTTTAAAGCACATCAGACCAGTCTGGGTGTGTTTGCTTAAGCATGAAGGTGATTCTTCAAACGAGAGCGTTGTTTCAGTTTGGGGGAATTTGCATTCATTATCCCAAATTGCCTTGAGTTCCTCAATTACCCATTTTGTGAGGAGTTAATCACTAACACATCATACTTACAGCATCATATTGGTGTCTGCAAACATTTATGTTTCCATAGCCTCTCTCAGGAGCTGATCTGGGAAAGGCAGATGTGCAGTCAAAGCTTACAGCCAAAATTTTCCTTCCCATTAGTATCCTGAGTGGGTTTTAAAGCAAAAGCAGCAAGAGATATCAACTGCACTCCTCTGGGCAGGATTTGAACTTGGGGCAAGCTATCATTAGGTCTTCCTCCCCTCCCCACTGCTTCCTGTGGCTTAAGGGCTCTCCGCCCTCTTGAGTGCTGAGGATGAAGCTTTGGCTTAGAGGGAAGGGATGGATCTGAATCCAGCCCCTGCCTTAGCTCCCTGGCTGGAGTGAGATGTCTTCTGGGGTCAAGCAGAATCAGGCCTAATGGAGAATCACCTTGTGGGGTGAAGTCCATGGAGATCTTGGGGCACTTTCCCTCCTTCCTGAATACTTTGTATAGCTGCTGTCACGGTTGCCCCTTGACTCATAGAAGACACCTTGCCACGCCAGGCAGTGTGGTGTGAATTTGTTTCCTCTTCCCAGGGCTCTCACCTGGGGAGGTGACATCTGGCCTCCCGAGCATAGGCCTTCAATCTGCCAGCAGGTGCTGCTGCACAGGAGAGGGGAGGGAAGGGCTGCCCCAGCATTCATCCTTTTCTCGTAGTTTGTGCACAGTGCAGGAGGTTGTCTGGGTGACTTCATGGGTCGCCTTTCTGCAGTACTAGATATGCAGCAGACCTATGACATGTGGCTAAAGAAACACAATCCTGGGAAGCCTGGAGAGGGGACACCGCTCACCTCGCGAGAAGGAGAGAAACAGATCCAGATGCCCACTGACTACGCTGACATCATGGTAATCAGCTGATCTTTTGTCCTTCATCTCTCCTCCTCCTCAGCACTGATAGCCTGCCCTCTCCTGTGCTCCAGGTGTGAGCTAGCAGGGATTGCATTGCTCTTGTGGGAAAGAGCCCATGCTAATGTAGGTTAAATGGACAGCTTGGAGCAGCACAGCAAGGGCAGCACAGATAAGGTGGGAAGAGATTGACCTGGGGTCAGCAAGCTCTGCAATGGCTTTTCCGTTAATCCTCAAGTCAATAGGAGTCTAAGTAGGCTCCCTTCTGTGTGGGTTCAGCCTCTCCCCAGGGTTCATGTGTGCTCCTGGGAAGGCTGGCAAAGCCAGAGGATCTGGAGCATAGAGGCCTGGGAAGACTAGAGGCAGATGTGTCTCCGTAGTCCGGGGTGGTAGCTGGTGTAAGGGTTTGTACTCCTGAAGAATCTTGCATTGCCTGTGTGCCTGGGGGCCTTGCAGTCAGAACCCACATGGGCCATCAGCAGGAGCAGGGGGACTATGTCAGTGAACTGAGCTGTCTTGTTCTCTGAGCTCATTTGAGCTATAGGAACACCTCAGCAAAGTATCTCCTCTGCTCCCCCTTAGTGGCAGCACGATGCCTTGAAGACAACATGGCAGGGAAGTGTGGGAGGTCATAGACTGAGCAGAGCAGCTTCCAGGATGCTCTGGAAGGAGAGGGGGAGAGGCAGTGCCAGCATGGGGAAGGCCGATGGGTGTGACTGTTAATGAACTGACTGGCCCTTTGCCCTGTCTGCGCCGGTTAGATGGGCTACCACTGCTGGCTCTGTGGGAAGAACAGCAACAGCAAGAAGCAATGGCAGCAGCACATCCAGTCAGAGAAGCACAAGGAGAAGGTCTTCACCTCAGATAGTGACTCCAGCTGCTGGAGCTACCGCTTCCCCATGGGCGAGTTCCAGCTCTGCGAAAGGTACCATTGTCTCATCTCCCTCCTCTGCTGCTGCTGCAGGGATGGGGCAACAGGCAGAGGACCTCTGTCATCCCTCCTCCTTCACCACCTCCTCCTCTTCTCATGGAGTCCCCAGGGACTTCCGCTTGGAGGAGCAGTGGGATGAGCTGACAGGTTTGGTGATAGCGGGGCTGCTGTTGGACCCCAGAGGTGCTCAGCCACACTGTTGAGTGGTAAAAACATTCCCGAGCACATCTCTTTAGAAAATGAGAGCGAGCTTCATGTCTGCAGCTCTGCCCTCCATAGCCATGATGCTCTCAGACTGATTAACAGTCTGCTTGGCCCGATGCTTGGGGGAATCCCAGGTGCTTTATGAAATGGTTTGAATGTCTCACACCCTCTGAACTGGTGCCTTGAGGTGTCTTCAGAAGGCTTGTGATGGTTAGAAATGCCATTTTGGTTAGAAGGCTGTGTCTCTTGTGGCTGTTACCTGGCATTTCCTCTCGTGTGGTGGTTTCTCCTCATCCCTGCTGGTCCAGTTCCAGCTCATGTTGTTTTGTTCTGTTGACTAAATCCCCTCATAGACATTGCTCTGTTTGCTGCTCTGTTTCTGTGCCCAACCTCCCTGTTGTCTTCCCCAGCTGCACGTGGGTTTGTAGGAGAATTGCCTCGCCTTTAGAAAGGACAGTTTGCAGCCTGTTTTGGTGGGCCCCAGTCAAGTATCGCAGATGGGGAGGTGAAAACCCTGTCCTGGGGATGCTGTCCTCATCGTGCTCCTTGTGCCGGCAGGTTCCAGAAGAGCAAGGTTTGCCCCGAAGGAGAGGAGTGTCGCTATGCCCACGGCCAAGATGAGCTGACGGAGTGGCTAGACCGGAGGGAGGTGCTGAAACAGAAACTGGCCAAAGCCCGCAAGGACATGCTGCTCTGCCCCAGGGATGACGACTTTGGGAAATACAACTTCCTATTGCGGGATGGTGTATAGTAAGGGTTGGGGGGAAGCCTGTCGGCTGGAGAAACACAGGGCGGGTTTTCCAGGAGTGGCAGTAGCAGGGAGAGCGAGATCTGTGTCTCGCAAACAGAACTTTTTCTTTTATTTCATTTTAAGATTATGAGACAATGATTTATTAGTGGTGAATGAAATCGTGAATTTGATTCTCCTTGGCCAGCGAACGCCATGCTCACTGAGTTTGTGATTCATCTTCTCTCCTTCTTCTTTCCCCCAAATTCTCCTTCCTCTCCACCTTTTTGTTTTCTCTGTCCTTCACTCAAAGGAATGAGTTCAGTCTGTACTGGGCTGTGAATCAGAGAATTTCTCTTTGTGTCATTCCCCTGCCCTTCAGTTCAGAGTGTGGCTGCAGGGGTCTGGAGGACCAACCTGAGAGAAAGGACCAGACATCTGGTGAAAAGTTGAAATTCATGTGCTCCTTTTCTCAGTGCTGCAGAGCAAGCCCCACTTACGCTGCTGCAGCTGGCCTGCTCCCCTGGGAATTCAGTACCAGAAGAACTAGGAATTGAGGTGCAAAGAAGGAAAACCACTAGATCTGGTTTAAAACATCTAGGCTTAAGCTCCTGCTGTCTGTTTTGCCCTGAGGCATTGACTGGTGCAGAGGAGGGTAACAACCATTGGTACGAAGAGTGTAGCTAAAAGCAGCAAAGTAATACAACTGCATGCAGCAGCAGGAACTGGATTGTAGGTGAGTTCAGACTGTTTCAGCTGACTGGAGCCAGAAAGCAAATTGCTGACTCCTCATTAGATGTCTTTCTCAGTGTGTGACAGGTATTCAGGGTGGGCAGTTCTGGTTTGGTTTTTTGGCTGGTGTGACTGGTAAGTCACAGCAAGTAAGACTGAAGCCATCTAGAAGGTGTCGTGGAGAGTGTGACACACCCTGTGTCACCACGGAGCAGTATCAGTCAGGAAGAAGGTTGTAACCAAAAGGAGCCTGTCTTTCTGTGTCACCTTGTGTCCTGAAGAGAGGGAGGGAGGTAGTGGGGTTCCTTTCTTGCTCTCTAAATGGTGTGTGTTACTGGTTATTTAAGAGCTGTGTTTTTCCCTGCACTGCCGGGAGAACTGGGTGGGGACCCATTTAAAAGGACACCATTGAACAGCAGGGGTGATGGTTTGCTGATGGGAATCCAGCTGGGAGGGTGCTTAGGAGCACCAGAGGTCCAGCCCCACTCCTCAGAGCTGGGCAGGGAGCTTGCAGATGCACAGTGCAGCCGGGATGCGACCCAGGGCAGGGACCACGGTGGAGGGCAAGTGGCACAGTGGGACCTGGCCTTGTGCCTGGTCCTGTCCTGCCTGCTGTGCACCACAGTGGGGGAACCAGTGATGCTGAGCTCTGGGCCAGGATTTTTGTCTTTTATAATGGCAGCGGTGAGAGGCGGTACTGCTCTGTATGCCAGCCTTGTCCTTTCTGGCGGTCTCATCCTGTAAGCAGTAAGCGTGTGTCCTGTCTTGAGCGTCCCTCTCCTCCTCTCTTCTGCAGTCCAACTGCGCTCTGCAGTTTTGCATGCATGGGTGGCACTGTCCACTCAAACACAAATACATCTCCCTCCCAGCCTTCGTGGGTGATGTCTTTTTCATACAGAGTCTCCCAGGACAGCAAGGAGCCCTTGGGGCTGGCAGTGCCATATCTGTGGTAAATACAGTCTGGCCGTGAACTGCTTGGTGCTTTGGCATTGCTAGGTCCCCCTTTTCCCTCCCTGCTCCCATATCCTTGGGGTTCCCAGCTTCAAGAGAGATGGGATGTGGAAATACAGGAGATGTGGAAATGCAGGTGATGCTGTGGGGGCAGCTGGCACCTTTCTAAACCAGCTTCCAGGTAGCTGCATCAGCTCCCCTGAGGTAGTTATGGCCCAGGAGCAGAATGCACTACATGCTAGTCTTGAGTCTTTCCAGAGATACTGTGTGCTCTAGGTAAGCTGAATGTGCCTCTCGGCTTGTTTCCTCTCCTTTAAAATGTGGATGGTGGTCACTGGTTTGGTCTGAGCTTCCCTTCATGGCTGTACAGCACCTTGAGGAGTGGAAGGTCTGGAAGGAGTCAGGACCGTAACAGATGATAATACACAGGTGGCTTATTGGAAGAAGAAGGGAGGGAAGTTATTTCCATCTCTGCCCACGTCTGGGGAGGAGGATGAGATGAGGAAGGATCCGTAGTGCTGTGGGGAAAGAGAGTAACCAATGCAATATCAGAGACAGCAGTTTTTGAGTGGTCAGGTGCTGTATTTTCTCCTCTGCCCTTCGTTGTAGCTGTCCAGATTGTATCTTCTCCAGGTGCTTCTTGTGCTCAACTGGTCAACTTTGTAAACCAAGAGAGACAGGGGAGGAGGTGGGCACCAGCTCCTGGGTTATCTTGTTCTGCTCTTCTTGGGCAGAGATGCCAAGGAAGCAAATCTGGATTGGGGAGGATTGGAACATTGGGGTTTGGGTTTTTTTTTTTTAAACAAATCTGCATCTCTTGTGTGACTCTAGTGTTCGCTGTGCCGTGATTTCTCATGCGATAACTTGTTTAGGTTACAGAGTGGGTCACTGTCCCCTCTCCCTGTCTCTGCGACGAGAACGGGGCTTCGGAGGGACGGAGTGGGGCCAAGGCAGGGAGAGTGCGAGAGTGCGTGAGGTGAGGGAGGCCCACGGTCACGGGGGTTGTATCAAGTATCTCTTTTTGTTTTCCCTGATATGATAACCTGGTCTGTGGTGTTGCAGTACTTTGTCACCAGACTTGTTTTAGTGTGTATATATGTGACCCCTCCCATGAAACATATATACACAGGTATTAAATATATCGCTCTATATAATATTATATGTGTGTGGTATCAAAAGAATCTTTTAAATGAGGGTGAAGGAAAAGGACTCAGGCCAGGAAACGCAGCATCTCCTGTTTAAATATGAAGACTTTTATCTGGGTTAGGGAAAGGGAAATAACAAAGAGGGGAGGATTCTATATAGATAGGTATAAATTTTGAGATGGGACAGGTTTCCCTGTTCACATTTGTGAAACCCCCTAGGATGTCCTCGCAGTCCCATCTCAGTGAAAGAGTATTATACTGCTAACTAGTGAGTACAGTTTTAATGGTAAGGCTTTGCTTATATTATTTAAAGGGACATTGTGAAAGACAGGAAGCTTCACACTTCCCAGGCTTGCTTTATCAAGCCGAGGTGGTTTTCTTCAGCATGTTACATACTCTCAGCAGCACTGCTCAGTGCTCACGGCTCTACAACAGATAAACCACAAGTCGTAGGGCTGCTTTAGTGATGCATTCACAAGACCCTGTGACAACTCTCTCTTTTCTTCATTCATGTGAGGGAAAAAGAAAATTTTGCAGTGCAGAACCAAGTCCGAGGGTTATTAACAAAAGAATGATGTTTTAATTTTGTGACATTAGAAGAAATCTCATCTCCTCTGAAGTCACCACAGACACACACACTCACATAGAGTAGAGACTTCAATTTACATCAACTTGTTAAATGCTGAAGGACTTAGTAGAAAATCTTTTTCCAAATCCTTTGGTAGAGGCAGGGATTCAAGTGATGCTGGTGTTGGTGTCAATCTGACCTTGACAAGGGGAAGTGAAAAAACAAAAAAATACCCTACTTAGCTTGTTGTGAAATTGTATGTCAAAAATGGATGGGTTTTAGCAAGTGGAAGGAAAAGATAGCAAGGGGATGCTGCAGTTCTGAGCTGGGTAGTAAAGATTTTGAGTCCTTTAATATGTCTTCGTATTAATATAATTTAAGAATACCACGCTTTACTATTAAAAAAGAACTTAGTATCTTTCATAAGGTCTAGTATCAGGATAATAATGTAGATGTTTTAACAACATTTTTGTTTTTGTTCTTAAATAAAAAAAAAACCAAACTTGCTTCTTTTAGCCTTTGTAATAGAAAATAAAAGTGTGCACTTTAAACCCTCTCCTGATACAGTGTGTGTCTGCATTTTTCAAATAGCCCGCAAAGGCTTTTTATCTTGGTTTCAGGTTTTGCTGCTGTAAGGAGGGAAGCAAAGGGAGGATTTCAAGCATTAGACTGCTTTCACTTTCTCCTATCCTTAAGTATAATCTACTGCTCTTCTTGCTGAGTGGAAAATTGCCTATGTGTGTATTAACAGATCCTGCAGTTCTTCATCAAACACACAGTTCTGGTGAACTTTAGGTGTGTTTAAGAGTGGTTTTTTTTTTTTCTTTCCCCCAAGCACCGAGAATTTACAGGCTCTGCATTAACACATAGTTTCAGGTGTTTGGGTAACCTGTGTTTTGAAACCTCCAGTAATCAGGTCTTGTAATCACCTTCATCTGGAGGTTGTTCCGCTGTGTAGGCTGCTCTGTTCAACTGGGTCAGCTAGTTCTTTTTCCTGCCAGTGTGCACCCTGCCAGGGAGAATGCCTTTAGCCCTACCCACCGAGTCACAGCTTGGGCCACAAGAAGTGTCTGTGCAGGTTCGCCCTGGAGAGAATGCTGTGCAGTGAAGGTCACACCTGGGGGAAGAGGTCAGTGTGAAAACACTTATTAATAAAACTGTTTTATTTTTCAAATACATGATGATGCAGATTAATCTGGGATTTTTGATAAAGCCAAAACTGGAGATGCAGAAAAGACTAGGGAGTCTCGTGGAGACACCCTGCTAATGCTGTAGCAACTGGTAGAATGATCATAAGGTCATATCTAGTGAGACGTGAGGAGAGGAGACTTGTTAGGCTTCTCCCTGATGTGCCCACGTACAGACACAAGGATTCATGTCCTGGTCAGAGGAGGAGAGGCCTGAATACAAGCTTGCAGTGCAGAGGGAATGAGACTGGTTGCACTCTTAAGGTGCATCTATTGACTATGTACAACGTGAGAGGCAGTAGTTTTACCCTCCAAAGATTATTGAGGCTGTGCTCGCAAGAGTGAGGGTAGCTTTTCCAGGACAATGGGGACAAAAACGGTCAAAGTGGGAGGCAGACAAAGCACAAGGAGAATGGTGACTGTGTTTTCCTTGCAGGTTTGAGCCTTGGCGGTAAACCTCTCCCCACTGGTGTTTCTTCACTGAAGAAAATAAACTTGTACTTTGAAGAGGCAGGGAAAGAAGTGGCGACTTCAGTATTCAGATCCTCCTAGGGACTCCAGCAGATACGAAGATGAAGGGCAGTGCCCCATGTCAACCAGGAATGATCCAGGTCCAACAGAGGACTGAGAGGAGAAGGGGTAGAGATGCCTGAGAGGTGGGAGGAAAGCTGCATACTGAAGGTCTTTAATGCCATCACACAGCAGCCTGGCAAAGCATGCAAGCTGCAGATGAAATTCCTAAGCAACTCTGTGACTGAGTCTATCTGCCCACACTATAGAGAAACGTTTCTGGGCAGTGACAGCAGGTGATGCAAATGCTGTCATCACTCTTAATTGTGTTTGCTGCAGCTGTTGCGACCAAGAACAGGGTGGCGATGTGTTGTGCCCTGTGCAAGGAGAGCAGCAGAGAGTTCCTGCCCTGCAGGAGCCGCAAACCTGCAGAGGTGTGCCTGTCACTGGCTGGGGTGGAGGGCACCTGGGGGGAAAAACATTGGGCAGAATGCAATGTCCTAAGTAGTGAAAGAGGCCTGGATGGGAGTGACTGGTGGGAGGGAAGTGGACAAGGAAAGGCTGCAGGAGCACTGGCCGGAGCAGACAGCCATTTGGTGTGGGGCAGAGGAAGGTGCTGAATAGACTTGGTTGTGTGCCTGTGGGGTGGCTCTGGGCAGAGCTCCTGTGGGCAGCTAGCTCTTGGGGCTTCCTGGAGAGCAATGGGCACAGCTCTGTGCCACATCTCATCCAGCCTCACCCCTTTCTCCCCAGGATGGGAGGGGATGGGACAGGGCCCATCCGTTTCTGATACACTCTCTCCCTTCCCAGCTGGATTCTCTCCTCCGGCTTCTCTACAGCTCCCCCTCCAGGCAGGAGCAGCGGGTCCTGGTGCCCCCAGGGCAGGGGTGGTGTTTCCTGAAACCAGATCCAGGTGCAGCCAGGAAAAGAGCAGGGATCAGGGGAGATGACAGCTCCAGATGACTCCCCCACTGCAACAGTCTTGGCCCTGGCAGCTGCCGAGACTGCCTTTTCCATGGGTGCTCCTCTCTGAGTTTAACTTAAGGATGGCACTACCCCAGGAAATTCCTACTTTCTCCCCGAGAGCCTCAGGAGGCACAGACATAGCAGAGAGACCCAGGAAATAGGGTTATTTGTTACCATCTAGATTAATCCTCCCAAAAATGACATTTACCTAGGGCTGGGATGGAAATCTCTAAACCCAGATGCCAGAGGAGATTTGGCTGGCTTGGAACCGGAAAAATACTCAGTGCCAGAGGTGCTCTTTGGTGTATTTCCCTTGTTCTTTGTGGATTTCCTCTGTCTGCCTTAGCTGTGGGCTTTCAGTAGTGCTGGGGCCCTCCAGGCAGATGGTGGGAAAGGATAAGAGCTGCATAGTTTCTCTAATTGAATACCAAGGCACGCTCCCCCATTTGTACCCCAGCAAAGCTCAGAGGCAGAGGAGGAAAGTCCTGCTTCCATGAGAGTGAGATGGCCTCAGTTTTTCTCAGCCAAACGGCTTGAGGATAACTGCAACACGGCTGGATGTCGCCCCTAGGAGCTGTGATGGGGATTCAATACAGAAGCAGTGTTTCCAAAGAGGCTCTCAGCAGGCTGGATCTTCTCTTGTTCAAGACCCAGGCATTCATAGCTTGGTTTTGGGGGATCAGCAGCAGCCCAGGCTTCTGGGGGATCAGTTATTGCCTTTCAGCCCACATACCTTCCCCAGGCTCAGCTGACTCCTTGTATCCATCCATCGGGCTCTGACCTCTTGGACCATGGTGCTGCAGAGGAGGCCCCTCTTGCTTGGGGCCACATTGTTCCCAGGAGAGATGAGTGATCGTGGGAAGGGATGGCCAAGGGACAGATGAGGTCGTTTACAGCCAGCCTCTTCGTTTCGAGAAGGAAGTGGCTGGAGGAGCGTGTATCTTCCTTGCTGTCCCACCTGATGGTCTCCCACGGACCCTGGCAGAAGCCCAACACTCATTGTTCTTGGATTTCCCCATCCTGCTTCAAATGCCTTGGTTTATTCCTGCTCTTGGCACCTCCTGGGCTCTGCCTCTTGCCAAGGCTTGTTCGGAGAGCTCCCAAAGCTGGTTCTGCCCAGGCTCCCAGAACATTCCCAGAGCAGGGAAATGCACAAAGACAGCTCTAGGTGTCCTTCCTGCCCACGGCAGCAAAACTTCTGGTGATCCCAAGAGTCTACCTCACATTTTCTCCCTGCCTAGCACCTATTTTTTCTGGCAAATGGCACCTCACAAGGGAAGGCCACGTGCAGAGCAGCAGAGCTGTAGTGAGCCCAGCTGCCACGTGAGCGGGGGGGTTGTCTTGGAGGGGGGTGGAGAAGCAAATCTCATTAGCTTTTTGGCACTCATTTTGGGGAATTAGTTTTAAAAAATCCTTTCGCCTCAGGCGGGAGGTGCAGGCGGTTCCTTCCACTGAACTGCCCTGCTCGCTCGGGGGATCCTGACGCTGCTCCTCCACATAGGGAGACAGGCACACATGTACACATACATAAGCTTGTGTACACATGTGATACCCTGCCCGGGGAAGGGGCAGTCGGAGGTGGGAAGGGGGCTCAGTGCAAGACCTCATCAAACCTGCGTGTCTGTGCCCCACGTTGCTACTGTCAAAAGTACCCAAAGGGTCCCATGCCTGTGTTTCAGGTGCCAGGCAGAGTCTTTAGCTAATGCGGAGCCCCAGTACCACTTTTACCACCCTCAGCTGACCATTCTCCTGTGCTGGCTTCATCGCTCCTTCTCCCACCTCATTTTCTTTTAAAGTAATCTGCTGTGGATGCAGACACCCCTGGTCTGGCCACAGACTTCCCTGCTGCTGCTGTTCTGGGTTTCCTTGCAGTCCTGTAGATGTCCGTTGCCACTAGCAGCAGCATCTGGACCCCATAGAAGAGAAGGTGCTGGGATGTGGGGCAAACATCCTTTCAGAAAGGCTACAGTGAAACTCATCCTGCTGGCCCCTGCCAAGGTGAAAACAATTCCCTATTCAAGCCCAATGCACTATGCAAATAAACAGTTAAATCTGGAAGCTGTCAGTGGAATGTGCATTTGCCTCAGGAGCCAGTACAAGAACAAAAAAAAAAAAAACGGATGTCTGCAAAGAGGCAGTGACTGACCTCTGGCAAAGGGTTTGCTTGGATAGAAGAAGAAAGAGGAAACCACTTACCAAGATGGGTTTGGTGCAAGAACCAAACCCTGTGGGTGGGCCTGGGGCCTCCACACAGACCATGAGGAGTAGGCTTGATTTGTGGGACTTGCAGCAGAAGACATCCTGGGTGAGGTGACATGGAAATTTCCGAATAATGGCTGTGCTGACAAGGTGAATGGTCTTGGGTAACTAAAAAAAAGCAAGCTGTTTCAAGAACAGCAGGATTTGTAAAGCTGCTAGAGGTTTCTACAGATTTTTGTCCTTGTTTTCAGATGCACCTCAGAAGAGTAACCAACCTTGTCAGTCACCACAAAGTCCCCTCAGTACAGCTGGCTTCTGCCTGTCCCCTCACTACAGCCTGCCAGGGGCAGTCATGTGCTTTGGGGTGTCACTGCCAAAGCATGTGCCCCAGATCAAACAGAACAAATAACATCAGGTTTTCTCTCAGAGGCGGCATTAATTCAACTGTCTTCTTCTAGCTTATCTTTCAAGCAGAAAAAGATATTTAAATATATTTATCCCTTTGCCAAGGTGGGTAGCATGTTCTGGGGAGGGAGGGGTGGATAGATGTATGGGTAGATAATGCTGTTATGTAAGTTTTGTATTCTTAGAAAATCAGACAAAAATGTTTATTATTTTCCAAGAGGGCACATTCCATTAGATTATCAAGCCAAGCTTTGATCTCATCTAAGGAAGCTGAGATAACAGCAATTAGTAATAATAACCATTAATGCTTTTCTTTGGTCAAATGTCACTGCTGCTGGTGCGTTCTCCACAGGCTGTGCTTTCAGACACTAAGTTCCCTTCTGAAACAGTGGCCTCAGAAATCATTGTGCAGCCAGGTGCCACCACCTAGTACAAGACCCACAGCAACAATCTGCAGGAGTTTTTGACCTTTTTTTTTGGAATTCCACCCTCTCGTGCTTCAGGGCTGAGGGCAGCTGCAAGACACCGGCAGGAGAGGAGGCAGCAGAAGGGCAGCTCCAAAAGCACTGTGGATGTGGCCCCGTGAAGGAGGTGAGGGAGCGCTCCTGGAGCTGAAAGATGGCAACCTGGAGAGATGCGCAAAGAGCCTCCTTGCCCAGCTCCTTGTAATGAACAGGGTTGTATCAGAGAAGTCTGAATGTCCAAACCAATTCCTTGGGGTCTCGCACTGCCAGGAAGGCTGTACCTACTGGTAACACCTGAGCAGCAGTGCTCTGCAGTTCCTGGTGCACTTTGAGCCTTGATGACAGGTGGCTGTAGAGACATCCCTCTAAAGACAGGAGTAGAATTAGGAGTTTTAAGAGAGACATTTACATGCTCTGGTACCAACAGAAGTATCTGAGCACTGCAGAGAGGTGAAGGAGTCAGGGTGGGGAGAGGGAAAGCAAAGGACGAGAATTTGGTTGTGCTTTAAAAAAAAAAGCAACACTTTGCAATTAAAATCTAAAAGGAGGGAAAACATGGACCAAGGCAAACATTGAAGGACCTTCACTCCTCCCCTTGGGACTGCATGCAGCCATGGCACTGCTGAACACACTTCTCAGGCAAATGTGCCAAGGGGCTCAGCAGCACTGCAGAGCGGTGTGTGTAGCTGCACCAGGAGACCTAAAGAGACACTGAAGGTAGCCTTGGCCACTGCTGTTTAAATTGGTGTTCCTGGAGTTTGGCCCTCTCTGTCATGTTCAGTGCCCCCTTCTGTGTGACACCCCACTTAGGGCCAGCATAAATTGACTATGGCTGATTGATTCTGTGAGAAAATGTGCTGTTAAGGGCTGACTGGGCTTCTGAGTGATGGAGCAGAGCTGCTGAGACCTCCACTAACATGGGATTACAATAATAATAAATAATGATCTGATAGAACAGTGCAGCCAGCACAACAAATGATGCAGTCTGTGAACCATGCCTGCAGCTTTCCAGAGCCAACACTTCAAGTCCATTCGCTAAAGCAACTCAAGTCTCCGTGGCAGGGACACAAGGGCAGACAGATGCTCCCCACTGCTATGACTCTACTCCGTAGTACAGCTTCTGCTTCCCTGGGTCTCAAAGTCAGGGCAGTGTTGATGCATCCTGCTAGTGATGTTACCCAAGCACTCCTCCTGGGCAGGAGCTCAATTTTCAGGGATTATGAATCAAAAAGGACACACAGTGTTGGCAGGAGACTTTGTGGACATGGCAAACCTAAGATGAGATGTGTGCTCTCAGATCTCTAAACAAAAACTTGTAAATGTCCATTGCAGGATAATAGTTCAAAATGCTAAGTGACAATTTCCCATCAATTAACTTCTTCATTTGCTGAAGCCATAAATGTCAATCAGTTGCTGCAGCAGCTGCTGTGAAGTCTTGGGTGCCTCCAGACATACAGTCAGATGTTTGTCCAGCTTTCAAGACATGTTTGAGCCTGGGGCAAAACCAGGAGGTCCAGCTGCACCTGACATGGGGCAGCTACCACATTCTCAGTCACTTTGCCATCATTTCATGAGAAGTAGGCCTAGGCATATATGACACAAGCTATCCCAAAAGTTAGCGATGCCTGGCAGGATTGAGTGACCCCACTCCCTTTGTCTTGACCAGACAGAATGGACCAGAAGATTTGGGGAAAGGACACAGACCTCCTGGGTGGCAGGCTGTGCTCCAGGAGGAAGAGGTGAGGTCTTTTTGCTCCCACTTCTTTTGCTCCCAGCAGCCAGAATCCACTGTCCTTTGAGAATGTCTGCAGGGTCTGTCTGCTGGCTCCATCTTTGGGTGGGTGAAGGGCACCGTAACAGGCTGGGGACTATTCTCCCTGAACGGTTTCACCACCGATGGTTATCACTGGCTGTTTTTTTACCTTCTCTCTGGGGAATGGGGGGAATGGACCACTGGGAAAATCCCAGGAAGTTGTAATGTAGTTGTATAATAAGATAATAAGAATTCTGCCAAAGCATCTGTTGTGTGATTTCTGAGCCTGATTAGATTGGGATCTAGCTCATTAAACTTCCCCAGATAGTTTGAAATTCACAACCACCCAGCCTGGCTAGGTAACTGTTTATTTTTTGTTTCTATTGGGTTAAATCAAATGCATTTCCTTGTGAGACCAAACAGAAACACCATGCTATTGGGAGTGAGCAAAACCCTCTCAGTTTTTAAGACTCTAAATGCTGGGACGGTGAAATGCTTCACTTTAGGCACAAGAAAAGACCTAATGACTTCACTCAGGCCACTTCCACGCACAGAGCCATGCATGGTTTTGCTGGACTGCCCCCAATAGCTGGGACTCGCAGACCAGTGTAGGAATACCCCTGGTTCCTGTCGACTCACACTGGTGCTGTAAGGCTGAGCCTGGCAAAATGGACAGGAGCAAACTGAGAAATAAAGGCACTTCTGTTTTAATTATCACACCCAGCAGAAGCCCCCACCACATGTAAGATGCTTCTTCCCAAGCCAGATCCTGATAAAGAAGATCAGATCTTTATCCTCCTGTCTCAAATCCAACCCTCCATGCTAAAAAACTTCACTAACAGGAGAGGAGGGGCTTTGCATTCTCAAGATCTTACTCAGCCAGCTGTTATCAGAGTATTTACAGGGTGCATGAACTCTCTTGCCTTACATCACTGCTCCAAGAGGAGTCTGTCGGCTTTCTGATAAAATTCTGTGACACTTATGAAGAGAAATTCTGCTTTTTGGAGATGATGCACACTTAAAAGAAAGATGCCTTATGCTGTTATCGATATCGACTTAGGAGGGACATGCAGTCAGTGTTGCATCATATACAAATATTGTCACTATCTGCATCTCAGAGAGCTGAAAGGTTAGCAGGCAGATGCAGACAGCGTGTGTATCTCCACGGGGCAGCCTGCGCAGCTCAGAGCTCCTCAGACTCTCCTGAGAGCCCTTCAGAGGATCCTGTTTCTGTTGTATATGCAGCCAATGGGGGTACCCCTGACAGTGTGCATGCTTACTTCCCCCCCCCAACACATATGTTTGTTATAACACCTTGGGAAGGAAAAGGGTGCTGCCTTTGCAAAGTTAGATAACTGGCCCAGTTCTTTGCTGTCGGATTGGCTGGGAGAGGCCCTGTAAAACCATGCTGGCCAGCCGCCCGGCCCAGCCCTGCAAGGCTGCAAGCTATTTCCACAATTGGCCACTTCAGAGTGGAAGAGGGGGAGGTGAAGACAGCCGGGTAAACTGCATCTCTGCCGGGCTGTTTCCCTTCCTCCTTGTTTTTTCTCAGCCGGAGAAGTTTGGCAAGCCTGCTCCAGGCATCTCTGAGCCCTTCTCACAACGCCCAGGCAAGTGGGGTGTAGCGTTGGCAGCCAGGCACCTGGCCCTCCCTTAGCCGTGCTAGTACAGTCCCAGGACAGGACATGTCAAGCTGCAACAGCCCCGGGGGCCCTGCTGCCCTGGACTTTCCCGAAGTCCTGAAGTCCCTGCTGGAGTACTCCTTACCCTGGACCAACAAGATGACAGGTAGGAATGCATGCTGGGGTTTCTGTTTTGATTTCTCGTCCCCTCAAGTTGCAAGGCAACAAAGGGGCAGAAGATCTTGTTTGCTGCAAGCCCTTCACGGGTGTGTTTCCCACGAGTGTCCAAGTCAGGTGGGGAGTTCTGGCAGCGAGCACATTGTGCAGCTAGGAGGTAAAACGGCAGCAATGGATTGATTACAAAAGCAGTCAAGAGTGCTGGGCTCCTGATCCCTTTAATCTCTGTGCTCAGTTACTTCTTGGAAACCCTCAAAGCTTTGTACACAGAGAAGACTTGGGCACAAATCTCTGTGCTGACGTAGGAGCAACTTCCAGGATTGCCATCCAGGTTGTCCCATGGTTAATAACTGCGCAGCCTCCAGACATTGCCTCTTCCCAGATGCAGACTGTTCATGGAGCCTGGCCTGCATGGGGCAGGCTGACTCAGTGCAAATTTTGTGCTTGATGCCACAGTTGCTTATCAGTGGAAAGCTGGGGTAGGCAACACAGCACATGTGTCTTCTTTGCAAGAGCAATTCTGTACTCCTAGGCTTTCCCGCTCTCTGTGCAGCATCCTAGATAGATTTCTAGCATCCGAGAAAACAAATGGAAACGACTCAGGAAGTTATTTAGACTGGGCTTCTGCTGTGCTGAACACTTCGCTCTTGCTGGACTGAAAACTTCTCTGTTGCTGGGCATGCTCCAAGTGCCCATCGCACAGTTCGGGGACTCTCTGGTTTTTGAATAGGATGCCACACGCCCTTGGCGAGCTGCTTTTTGGTTGTTGTGTTTTAGTGTTAGCTCCTGAGTGCTGGGGAGTTCTTAAGAACACCTTGGCTCAACAAGCTCATGTCTAGGCACAAG
>NW_010556676.1:0-2951 GCF_000687285.1 Phaethon lepturus | reverse complement strand
CTCTTCCGGAGGGAGTTGGTACCAGGACACGCAGATGGCTCTGCAGTCTTGAGGGGCAGCATGATCTGGGAGGTGGGAGCAGAAAAGCCAGATGTGGAGAGGGACACTGCTCTTGCTCCGGGGTCAATAGGAGAAAAGGCTGCTGCTGCAGCAGTAAAGCATTCATGGCAGAAAAGGCAGCTGCCTACACCTGATGGAATACAGAGAGCCCTGTGGCACCTGCACAGCTCCCTGTGGGAAAGGGGTTAATAGGGCAAAGGGAGCTGCCATACCACCTAAGGGGCTCATTTTGTCACATTGCTCTGCTGCTGCCACCTGTGAGCTGGCTCTCTCCTTTGCTGAGACTTTGCCCATTAACAGGTGTGTTTACATATCACACAGTATGAAGCTGCATGTGGGGACCAGGGCTCATTTTTGGAGCTGACTGATACCCAGGTAGAAAGCGGACCTGGCTGGGAGGAGGCAATAACGGCCAAGGGAGGCTCACATGGTGCAAAGCCTTGCTGTGGCTAAGCTGAAGTTTGGCTGCCTCTCTGGGATCTCTGGTCTCCAAAGCAAAGTGGATTGAATTAATCTGAGGGAGGAGTGCTGGCAAGGTTTATCTGTTTGGCAAGAGTTGGAGTGGGGGCTAGAGGGGAGATCAATGATTTGCAGAGGGAATAATTTAGTCTTAACTCAGTGTGGCTTATTTGGGAGCTGAGGGTGCTGTTCTGTGGCAGCTTTCTTCCCCAGCCCTAGGACCACCCTGCCTCTCAGGTTACCTCCTGTAACCCTTAGAATTGTCCTTATTATGCCACCTCTCTCCCCAGGCCAGCATTTCCTTTTCATGACCCTCTTCTCACAGACCTCCGTTCTCTCCTCCTGGGTCTCCATACCTACATACCACTCGTCTGGATTTGCTGGATCTCAGGCCACTGTCTGAAATGTGGTCTGCTATTCAAACCTTACAGTGGGGCTTGCTGTACATGTCCGCCCCTACTCTGTGCCTAGCGCTGGCCTGTTTCGTGCTTGCATCCCTGCTGCATCAGAGCTGGGCTGTTCTGCATCATCTGGCCCCGACAAGACTCCCAGCAGTAACAGCCAAGGCTGCTGCATTCCTCTCCTCACATCTCATTGTCCTCCTCTCTTCCTTCTCAGCTGCAGAGCAAAAGAGAAATTGTAAAAATCCAAGCAGATCCCAGCTTAACCAAGAAGGTACAGCTGATGGTGTAGTGCCCACTTTCTGCTGGCAGTAGCTCCCCTAATCCCCAGAGTTGGTGAGGAAAAGGTCTCAGAGCAGTGTCCCTCTGAGCTGGCAAGGCAGAGCTGATGCCCAAGCAGGGTGCTGTGAGAGGGAACCCACAGGAATGCTCCCTAGGAACTCCTTCCCTCCCACCTTTGGGCCAAGCAGCTAACACTGTATGGGCTAAACCCCTTGCAAGCAAAGTCACAACCCAGTGGTGGTGCAGAACAAACCTTTGCCTGGTGGAGCTTGGGTGGAAATATGCTGGAGGAAGAACATGGTTGATGTAAAGGGAAAAGCCCTGGAGTAAAGGCTGCTGAATGGGTTTAATAACCTCCATTCCTATGGACGTTACCCTGCAGAGCAGTTGCGATTTTGATCTGCAGGGGGGATGCGCGCCGAGCCTGGTCCTTGAAGGACTGCTGTACAGTATTGAGACACAATGTCACCCCCAGGGGCCTCCAGCATCAACAACAATGGAACAAAGCAACCATGAGAGCTGTAACTGAACGGGAAACCTGCAGCCTGGCCCACTTTGGCTATGTCCCCTTGCCCTGTTCCTAGAAGCTGCCCTTTCCTGACCTTATGAGGTTGTGTTCTCTACCACCTACCACTAGCTGTTTCCCAGGTAAAAGTATCACTGCAAGCCCGCTGCCCCTTGCTGAGCTGTGTGTGCTGCCTCTGCCATGTGTGGTCCGACATCTGTGTTTCATTGCCCCATGTGAAGTGGCATCTGCCTTTCACGCATGTGCTTTTTTGTTCTGCCAGATGAGCTTGACAAGGCAGACGGAGTCCATGGAAGACAAGCAGCAGCCCTGGAGCATGCTGGGCAGCAGAACATGACTTTTTCTACCTGCTTCTTGCAGCTGGATTTATCACCCTTGATAAACGATGCATTAACTCGTGCTATTCAAGCCTGTATTAACAAGGTGGCCCTTTCCCAGCTCCCTGTCAAGCAGCACACGTGCAGGAGTTGCATCAGGAGTCCCACCCCTGTCCCCTGTGAAGCAGATTCTGCCTCCCAGCCTACACAAGTGAAGGAGCTGGCAGGTAGGACAGCATGTGGCTGCTGTCTGCCCAGGTTGGATGGAGACGTCCCCTGGTCCTCATTGCAGTATTGGAGAAAAGCACCTACCCCACGTGACTTCCAATCTGTTCCTTTTCCTGGGGCATATGGGGAGGAACTCAGAACTGATCTTGTGTCATGAAGACCATCAAGTTTTTTTAGCAAGGGTCAGGTCAAATTGTGCCTCGCAACCAAAATGGAATGTCTGAGATCTGAAAGCTGGAAGGGCAGCTGAACCAAGCAAATTCCCAAGTATCTCCTGGGAAGAAGAGGTCCCTTTTCTGCTGGCATTTAGGGGGACATCTCTGCCCTGGCACCTGTGGCTCCTGGTGGGTGCAGATGGGGTCTTCCTACAGAGGTTGCACACCCTTTCTTTTCCTCACTCACAGTGCTATGCGGTAGGTTTGCTGCGGCCGGCCCTTCTGCGGCAAGAGGCAGCAACTGCTGATGGGAAAAGCCTGTGGTTGTAGCGTCTGTCACTTCTGTGAGAGTATTCATTCTGCAGGAGAAGCTCCTCAGTGTCCGCCTGTGCTCTTGGGGATGAACTTGGCAACATTTCCTCCCTTTGTATGTTCAGAAGCTTAAATCCCAGCACAGCATCCCTGTTGCTGGAGCAAGGGGACTGGCTGGGGAACTACAATTATGAAAACTTGGAGACACCCC
>NW_010556675.1:9639-12149 GCF_000687285.1 Phaethon lepturus | reverse complement strand
CAAAGCGATATTCCATACCATATGATGTCATATGCAGTATATAAAGTTGGGACGAAGAAGAAGGAAGGGGTGGAGGGACATTGGGAGTTAGGCGTCTGCCTTCCCAAGAAACCCTTTCACGTGATGCAGCCCGGCTTCCCTGGAGATGGCTGAACCCCCGCCTGCCCATGAGGAGTGGTGAATGGATTCCTGGTTTTGCTTTGCTTGGGTGCGCGGCCTTTGCTTTACCTATTGAACTGTCTTTATCTCAAACCATTAATTTCCTCACTTTTACTCTTCCAGTTCTCTCCCCTGTCCCACTGTGGGAGAGCGAGCAAGCAGCTGCGTGGGGCGTAGTCGCCAGCTGGGGCTAAACCATGACATAAGGTCCAGGTAGACAACATCCACAGCCTTTCCCTCCTCCACGAGGCGGGTCACTTGGTCATAGAAGGAGATCAGGTTGGTCAAGCAGGACCTGCCTTTCATGAACCCATGCTGGCTGGGCCTGATCCCTTCGTTGTCCTGCACATGCCCTGTGAGCACTCTCAAGATAAACCTCTCCATCATCTTCCCCGGTACAGAGGTCAGGCTGACAGGCCTGTAGTTCCCAGGATCCTCCTTCCGGCCTTTCTTGTAGATGGGTGTCACACTGGCAAGCCTCCAGCAGACAAGAACTCATATGCTAGCCAACTGCACCACCTCGCTTCACTCTGAAGGATCTTCAGAGCCCTACTTTTCATGACACCGGTGTTCATATTCCTTCAAGGTGAATGCTTCTTCCAGTATTACCCCTACTCATCTGCTGTCTCACCACTGATATTACAATTCAACAGCTTTCATGTGTTCCAAGTTCAAGAAACCTCCCACCTAAAAAAAGTGTAGTATTGGTGTTCATAGGAGTGTAACAGAGCTCTACTTTATTTACTCTTCCATTCTTCTACCTTATGCAGACTGGTGTCACCTTTCAGCCCACTTCCTATGACTCCTGTGTCCACATATACCAAAGCCTGACAGCATCCATTGTTGGTTTGATTCGTTACTGAGTGGAGCACCGTTGATTATAACAAACCTCAGTACACATGAGCTCCACCACTTAACTGATTCTCTGTCTGGGAAGTTAAAGGCTCCCTTGGTCTCACTTCTAGTAGTATTTCCCTTTCTAGGAGAGTTAAAACAGGGTGTCTGTGATCTCTGACTTCAATCAAAATCATCCTGACTTTTAAACAAAAACTGGTACATTCACACTAAGTTTCAATTCTGACAAGAGCACGTTTTCTGCAGTTTTGGAACTTGAGTACTGGAAAATAAAAGAGCAGACTCTGTGTACCTCCCTTGGGTAAATGCAGTATGGCTGGACCTCATCCAGCTTCACTGCTCTACAGAGGAATGAAAGCAGAACAAAGTAGCTAAGCTATACCTCAACGTCAGATGAAAGAGCAATAAATACGGCTACGACAGTCCTCTAACATCCAATCTGGGCCACGGTCCTTCATAACATATTTGCGTAGCACCTCTGAAGATGGAAAACCAAAAAAGAAATTCACACATGAAATCTATGCCACATATACATTAGTCAATTCAGTTTAACCAATGCAGGTAACCAGGAAAATAAGCTAGAGCATCAGTTCATTAATTTCTTGTAAGCTTCACAGCCTGTTTGTAAGGTGTCCTGTGGCCCTTCTTTTCCCTTTTCTCTCCCTCCTAGATTGGTACTACTTAGCAAGTCCCTAAGCCTGTCCTAGAAGAAGAGGTACACCCTTCTTTCATATAAAAGCTGTGGATAGAGCACAGTAATTCTCTTACTCATTTAATATTAAAAGCATGAGTATGAAAAGAGTTCCTTAATGTGAACAGAGCCATGAAAACAATCAAAAAAAGGAAGGTTTATGTTCTTTTGACAGGACACACTATAAGCTAAAATTCACAGCAAGCTTGTCAGCCCACAAAGAGTCAGTACCCTTTTCTGCACAGCTTGCGTCTTAAAAGATTAAGATGTTTTACAAGAGCAGAAGATATTAAATCTATTTTACATGTGTCACACAATTTCACCCTCAGTTTCTGCCAGTGTTGAGAACACCCTCATACAGAAGCAATTTTTACAATTGGGTTTTGTTCCTTAATCTTATTTGATTGCTGCTAGGCTTCACCAGATATTCCCTATAGATAGAACAAGGTTGTACATTATTTAAGAGCCTCGGGCTACAACCTTTGCTCATACATCAACAGGACCAAATGCAATATGCCCACTCATGCAGGCAAAGTTACAAGATCAGGCTGTGCATCTCAGAGCCGTGCAAGGCAAAACCCAATAATTTCACACCCACACAATACGCAATTAGCTTTAAAACTCCTTCTGGGCTCAACACGAATGAAAATACAGCCTCCTTTCTGAATTGCCTGATTCAGTTATGTGCCATGCTTTTTAGTATTTTCAGGACTTTAACTTTTTATTCTCTAACGTGATGCAAGGTATTCCCTCAGTCTGCTTTCCTGAGAATCGATCTGTCTTTAAATCCAAATTTATACCATAG
>NW_010556675.1:0-9608 GCF_000687285.1 Phaethon lepturus | reverse complement strand
CACTCTTTCAACATCTGCAAAAAGAATTATAACAACAAATAAAAATTTTAATCTAGGGAAGCATCACCCACTTTCTGTGCTGCAAGATGCAACAAAGATAGCAGCAAGACAGCAGCAACGATGGCTGAAAGCAACATAGCGTAACCCACAAAGAATGAAACAGCACAGCTAAGTGTGAGTAGAAAGATGTACAGCAACAGAAGACAAACTGCTAATATTATTCAGACAGTAAAAGCTGTGACTGAATACATCTAGAAAGCAGTTGCTCTGGAACAATCACTTCAGCGCCATATGAGGGAAAAAAGAAAAGAAAAGGAAAAGAAAAAAAAATAGTAGCTGCAGAAACCACTCTAATTTGCTTTGAAGACAAAGTACTACAAACTGATGCAACCCCAACCCAGATAAATTGGCCTGCCAGGTGTGAGCTATGATTTCATTTTGACAATAGCCAGAATTTAAAATGGAAGCTGCAAAAAAAACCCACAGTAGAAATTTAACCCGCAAGCACTGGAGGAAATGTCTTTGTAGATGTTGTGATGATGGAGCAAATTTTATACCAGTAGCAAAAAAATGCAAAAAAGCATATACCAAAAGAAATAGTTGCAACAAATAACCAATTTTAGGCTACAAAACATTAAAAAAAATTAAGAAACTTTAGTTCCTAGAGAAAGGAACTAAATTCTGTCTGTGGCAAAACAGCTTGTCACTTTTACCTCGTTTTCAGAAATCTGTTCCTGAGGAGGCAGCACACCTCAGCATTTTCTCACACGAGCCACTGCCAAAGCTCTTACGTTCTCTCTTGAGGAACACGGCTGGAGCTGTCCTCAATCAGCACTGCTCAGATAGGTTTTGCTAACGTGTGAATCAACTCTGCAAA
Source organism: Phaethon lepturus (assembly GCF_000687285.1). NCBI lineage: Eukaryota > Metazoa > Chordata > Aves > Phaethontiformes > Phaethontidae > Phaethon > Phaethon lepturus. The sequence continues at coordinate 8,731 of NW_010556675.1, read as the reverse complement.
CCTGTGGCTATCACCCATAACCCTATTCCTGTTCCTTTCCTCCTCACTCCAGTGTTTATGGACAACTGTCTAGCTTGCAAGAATTTCATTTACTCTAAAGCAGAGTAAATAAACTCCTGGCTGACGTCTAAGCTGGAATTTTTACCATTGCACAGAAGACAGTGATGGGTCATTTGTCCTATTTGTCATCATAGATAAAAAGATTCTGTAAATTGCCTGCAGCTCCTGCTCCAGCATTTTTCAGGTAGGATTCATCTCTTTGACCTTCATGATGCTTTCGTTTTCAATCAGATATAATTACATTTAGTCATTATCAAGCAGATTGGGTGTCTCCAAGAATCCCAGTACAGAGCTGCAGCACTAGACCTCTTCCACAGGCTGATGATACTGCTGGTATCACCACACACAAAGACAACTTTCTCTTTGGAGACCAGGGTGATACAAAGCACAGAGTGAAAACAAAGAACGTCAATACACAGGGTCAGGAAACTGGGACATGCTTGATAGCTCAAAAGAGCACTTTTTTGTGCAACATCTTGTGCATTTTGTGCAACATTTTGTGCAAACATTCAAAGTGGTGGTTTTACAGACATAACATGAAACCAGAGCAGAGGCTTCTGCAGAAAGAACCATCATAAAATCCATTGTTGCACAGTGAAATAACCATAGAGACATGTTGCATGGGTTTAACTCAAGTAATGTCTGGCCATAAAGACACAATTATTTACACTGGATGAAACCTAGCAAAATTTGTATGGATGACAATGCAGAAAATAAAAGGAGTTTACCTAAGAAAACAAGGTCACTTTCCTCTGAGCTTCAAGAATGGAATATTTTATTGTAGACACTCAGCCAGACTCCGTCAAAATTAATTTATACTGATTTATTGAAAGTTACAATTCAGAAATGTGTATTACCATGGTATTGCCAAGAAACAGTTGTTCATTTCAGGTGAAAAAGGGAATGACAGCACATTCAGAAAGGGAAGACAGCACATGTATTTTTATTTAGAAATAAAATATTTCTGCAAATTACTTTGCACAGCAAAACAAGATTACTATGCATCACACTGTTCAGTGTTCATTCAAAATAACCTCTTCTGGTAATTTAGTTCAATTACAAAACCACTTAAATCTACTATAGATACAAAATATACTATCTGATGTTCCTTGCAGACCGTGGCATAGACAAGTTGCAGTATTGCTGTTTATGGAAAAAGCATTTACCTTCTGTTTCACAGACCATCTGTTATTGTTACTGAATGACAGAAGTCCAAAGGATGAGCAGCAGCAACTAGTGGTTGACTCTGTCTTGTAAAGGTGGCAGAATTCACTACGAAGCGCTGATACACTGTGGCACTGAGCATAAAACTTGAAACATCACAAGTAAGCTGCTTTTTTCATCCTGACAGACAAACTTTCAATGTTTCAGGAGCTTCAAGAGAAGTCCCCTAGACTTGTTCTCTAGACACTACTCATCTCTGATATGGTCTTTCCTGAGTTCAGAGCTAACAGCAATCCTGAATGCATATCCATGAAGTTATGTGCAACTTCATGGGAAAAGGAGAAAATACAAGCAGGAAAGGAAGACAGAATACAAATTTTCAGCTTATTAGAAGCAAAAAAGACCACATTAAGCGACTGTTCACACCATCAGCATCAATTCATCCTAGTTTTGTCAGCATTAAAATCATTAAAACAAAGACATGTGAAACAAGCAAAATCATGCAAACCTTGTTTTAAAATACTTGGTAAAATATCTGCTAAAATGAAACCAACTGTATGAAGTCTTATGGCCATGAAAACATTGATAAATCATGGAAGAAGACGAAAGCACTTTCAAGTGTACTCAAAAGCATCTCAATACATAATTAGCTCCTGCACCCTCCTCTTCTTTACACATGCTTAGGGGCACTTTAAATTACCTGGGCATGAGGTGTGAAGGGGCACAGCAGAAACCACCTTTCCTAAGAGCTGGGCCCATGTGGGCTTAGGTGCTGTGCCTGTCAATCCAGTGCCTATGACTTTAAATGGGCTCTGCATGGACCAGGACCTTTTTTATTAGTCAGCACCAGGGGGCCATATGGGACACTGTCCACATCAGTTTTCCTCTGCCACAGGGGCTACTTCTAAAGCTTGACCGGCAACCAGCCTAGCAATGCTCAATTCCAAATCTGTGGGACTGGCCGAGGGAATAGCCAGGGGTTCTCAGTTATCTCTGGGTACTTCTTTGCATATACTCTAGTGCTGCCCAGAAGACAATGTCTACACTTTCTGCTGGAAGCTGTAGTTGGATCCCAGACTCCAAAGTGAGCCTCCAGGCTTTCAAGTCTGAAACTCAGATGGTGTCCCCCCTGTCACATAACATAATGGCAGGCCAGGTTAAATAATCCACAGTAACAGATCTGTGGTAGTGCTCACTTAGTTTGGCTAGTTCTATCCTCATGAAAGAGGATGTAGAGGCATCTGTCATAGCTCCAGTAGCATCACACTCTGTTTTAACAACTGGTCAGATCAGTAAGTCTTCAGGAAGGGAGAAATTTGACACAGCATTGTCTGAAGCTGAACTGGATCAAGTATCCTCCCTGTCTTCTGGGTCTCTATATAATTTCCCTTTTCTGCAGTTTCCAGACAATGGTCAAGTTTTTCCCAGACAGATACTGCTACCTGGGGCACCATGCGTTGCTCTAGTTTCTCCACATTAGCCTATCAGCTTTTAACACAGACAGGGACTAGAGTCTTCTCCTCTATTGCAGCCCATGTCCTGCTGGTTGTGGGCCAGTTCTTTTCAATAAGTAGTCAACTTGGGCTTGGACTGCTTTCAAATGCTGCTCAGTATCTCTACGGCAATGAGCTAAGAGACATAAGCAGGGAAACTCTCCCTTCGTTTTTCTGTCCTTCTGACTTTCTCTAATAAAAGTAGAATGTGACGTCTGCGGGCAGGGCAAGGTCTCTAATCAATTAAGGCACCCACCACAGGTTCAGGGCTGGTGATGATGCAGTGTACCATATGCCACCAGAGTGCAAGGGCTTAAGGCAGCCCTGCCAAGTTACAGGTTCAGGATACAGTAACTGACATCAGACCAGCAGCTTCAGGGATAAACTCTCTAAATCTCTAAATAACAGTACAGGAAAAAATACAGATCAGTAGTACAATTATCTGGGTCATAAGAACAGCAAGTCAAGTAATGCACCAAGACAGGGCTGGACCTAGCATCTGGGCATCCAAAGACTTACATGGCCATGGCTGTCAGGCAGGCAGCAGAGCATAACCCCTTCTCCAGAGAAGTGACCTGGACCAGTCAACAACCTTGGGGAATGCAAATTCCCTGTATGGACTGTACTTTTTATCATTTAGCTGCAGAAGCACTATTTGGGCTTGTTAACCAAACATTACATCCCACTTTGGCTCTTCCTCTGTGCCAGCTCTGTCCTTGGTGTGCATGAGGCGGGAATCCTGTACATGGCAATACCACCCCACATTCTTTTGTTGGGCACAGGCCTCAAAGTATCGTATAAGGCAATAAGAGCCTCACAGCTCTGTCGTGTGCACCGTCTCCAGAAATACCGTATTAAGAAATCCTAGCCCTACAAGGACCCAGTTAACTCTTGCAAAGGCAAAACCAACCGTTTATGTATGGAAGTCACTATGCAGAATACAAGAATGAACACACAGGGTACTCTGAGCTGTGCAAATATTCTTAGCAGACATGAAAAACACAAGTACAGGCTCAGAAGCAGAAAGAGCTCTCAGTCTACTGTAAGAACGACCACAACTGTAGTGCTGACAGTGAGCAGACTGAATTTATACCAGCCTTATAGTACAGTCTGTTAATGACTAAGGAGAAGTCCAAAAAACCAAAACAGTAGTAGTATAGAAGAAGAAAGAAATTGAAAAAAGTATAGAAAGAATGCATGAAAGCTAAATTGAAAGATGAAGAAAGTTGTACCAGTAATTTTTTTTTTTTTTTCCCAAGAAATAAAAACCTTCTAATAATGCCCAGGTTAGGGAACTAATTATTAGAGTACCATCTGGCAGCAGGTCTCTGAAAGACTGTTTCAGCTTGCCAAAGTACAAATACCTTCTAAAGGTGAAAAATAAATGAAACTGGAAACATCGCTGGACCAATCCATCCTCAAAAGTCTCATGGTCCTTTCACTTATGTATTTAAATTAAAATTTTACATTCTCCAGCTGCCCAGCTGTTTGTAAGAATATAGACTGCTCTCTCGCACCATGCATACAGAAGTTCAACAAAAACTTATGGAGTCTTCCAATACATTGGAGACATCTACTCTCAATTTATTTATTTTACACAAACCACAAGATTAATTAATATTACAGTGGTTTCTCTCATACATTCTACTCTGTTGAGAAAGCTTTAAATGTAAACTGTATATTTAACCTATCTGCTGTGCCATTTTAAACCCAGAAACAACTTATATGTGGTCCATTGTTTCAAACTTAGTTTTGAACTTAACCATGTTTTTAAGTATCACCTGCACACTACTGTAAAAAAATAATTCAGTCAAAAACAGGCTGGTGAATAATGTTATGACATTTGGTAAGACAAGGAAATACTGAAACCAACACAATTCTCTCTTATTTTTCCACCGCTAGCTGCACAGCATGACTAAGAGCTTCAGGAGCTTGTTGCGCTGCCTTCTTCCTCATCTTAATGTTGTAGGCACACTGCTGGTTCTAGTGGTTATAGCTGATGTTTCAACAACCACTAAAAAAAAAAAAAAAAAGAAATCAAAAGGAAGAGAATATTTAGCACTAAGTGTTCCTTTCTTCCACAAACTACAAAGGAAAGACAGTACTATAACAACACAGTGTCTAGAGATAGCTTTTCCTCCATTGTAAAAACAGCAAGTAATGCATGAAATAACTACCTCTATCACATTATTTGACATGCTCAATCGGTGGAGTTTTTTCCTGCCAAGGGAATATGGTCCCAAAGCTGCAGTAACTGCTCTCCAACTTGTGGTTCCAGCTCCTAGAAATGAGCAGGAAATTAAAGAAGTTATTTGTACTGCTACTATTGAACATGTAGAAACAATTTATAACAAAATTGTTAGATGAAGTTACTGGTGATTGTTTCATTATTTCTGAAAGAGCTCATTCCTTTTGCTATTGGGACTTACATTAGAACTCCCTGAACAGGAAAGTTTTTTTTACTAAGGCTCAAGGGGAAATAAAAACTTTGATAAGCAACCCTGGGCTACAGGTTGTTTGGGGTATTTTTCTGTTCACAGTAGATGTCAGTTCTTAAGAAGAGAATTCTGCATGAACACACCACCACCATATACAAGAACATATGCACTATATACTTTGTACCTTCCACAGGTCACTTATTAACTAAATAAAATTATTCTCCACATCTTTTAAGTTTAATGCCATCAAACACAGAGCAGAATGCGGAAAGGCCAGTCACAGGTAATACAGTGGCTCTTGGTGGAATCACAGACATTAATAGAAACCAGTTGTTTTCAAGATCGTCAAGACTCTTCAGGTCTGAAGAGCCACTTACAACAGAAGCACTCCATCATGTGCTATGTTCCCTTCCTCATTCTTAGAGCTGAAGAGGTTTTGGGGAAGTAGTGAGAAAATGATAGAAAAATTTAGCTCTAGAATCTCGTATCAAGGAGATATTTTGGGAGGCGACTGGGGAGAACACAGAAACTGACAGAGAGAACTCTTGTGCCAATCCTCACCTAGCTGCATTAAGATTTAGCAGATTGGTGAACTCTTCCTAAGCTTTATACTACCTCAGATGTCAAGATTATCTTGGTGTCTTTCAAGATGACACCAAGCTGAGTGGTGCGGTTGACACGCCTGAGGGATGGGATGCCATCCAGAGGGACCTGGACAAGCTCGAGGTATGGGCCCATACGAACCTCATGAGGTTCAACAAGGCCAAGTGCAGGGTCGTGCACTTGCGTCAGAGCAACCCCCAGTATCAGTACAGGCTGGGGGATGAAAGGATTGAGAGCAGCCCTGCCGAGAAGGACTTTGGCGGTACTGGTGGGTGAAAAGCTGGACATGAGCCAGCAATGTGCACTCACAACCCAGAAGGCCGTCCATATCCTGGGCTGCATCCAAAGCAGTGTGGCCAGCAGGTTGAGGGGGCTGAGTCTGCCCCTCTGCTCTGCTTTGGTGAGACCCCACCTGGAATCCTGCATCCAGCTCTGGAGCCCTCAGCACAGGAAAGACATGGACCTGTTGGAGTGGGTTGAGAGGAGGCCACAAAAACAGTCAGAGAGCTGGAACACCTCTCCTATGAGGACAGGCTGAGAGAGTTTGGGTTGTTCAGTCTGGAGAAGAGAAGGCTCCAAGGAGACCTTATCGCAGCCTTCCAGAGGGGGCTTCTAAGAAAGATGGGGAAATACTTTTTAGCAGGGCCTGTTGCAACAGAACAAGGGGTAATGGTTTTAAACTAAAAGAGGGCAGATTTAGACTAGATATAAGGAAGAAATTTTTCACAATGAGGGCGGTGAAACACTGGAAGAGGTTGCCTAGAGAGGTGGTACATGCCCCATGCTTGGAAACATTCAAGGTCACGTTGGACAGGGCTCTGAGCAACATGATTCAGTTGAAGATGTCCCTGCTCACTGCTCACTGCAAGGAGGATTGGACCAGATGACCTTTAAAGGTCCCTTCCAACCCAAAGATTCTATGATTCTATGATTGCCTTCAGTTTTTACAGGAAACTCAAAGAAATAATTATGAACAGTTATTTCATAATTTGTTATGGGTTATTTGGGTGGGACAGACTATCTCAGGGAACAAATCTGAACAAAACAGGGAACAAGTCTCCCAAACTAAAATTACAAATTCCAAAAGCTTTTATTTTTCGAAGCATCCAGCTTTAAATCTTTTTTTAAATGCAAGAAACTACTTTGATCTTCTCAAAAAGCCTCCATCACTTCAACAGTAATGCATTAGCAGAATGTAAAATATGCATCAATGAACTGTGGTTCAGATTAACAGATGTATGACTACAGTTGAGATATATGTCAAGGCTAAACAAGCTAATAAACAATATGCAGTCCTACAAGTAAAGACGACTTTAAAAGAGAATAGCATTACCTGGCCATCTCTGCTTATTTGTACTTTCTTATTGTCATTCCAAGGGTTGAGCAAATGGTGTGCCAACTGAAAAGGAATGCTTTCTTTTCGGATCCACACCACCTTAAATACACCGCCAAAACCAGAAGATCCCCAGTCCTGACTTTTCTCACACCCTATCTCTGAAGCCATTCTAGCAAAACCCTGGAACAAAAATTGAAATATCGAAGGAAAGACATAATTAGAGTGTATCTGCTTACATTGGAATTAAATAAATAACTAAACTTTATATGAAACTTTCAAGCTATTTTCAAAGTGATTCACACACTCTCCCCATGAAGCTGGATCTTTTAAAATGTTTACATCTAGAAAGTTAAAAGAAGCATCATTTGTTTTTCCACTTCAAATATGCCTTCTATAGTTTGACCATAGAGAATATTTCTCAATTAGTCTCTCACAAAAACCATCAAAAGTTTTTTTAAGCTTTGTAACAGAGGTTGGATAAAGTGTTGTAAAAACATGTGAAGTGTAATGAATTAAGATGAATATTCAACTACATAATAGTCCATTCCTTGCTAGTTATAGATACTTTTTGCAGAAATCCATTCCTTCCTTCCCATGTTCCCTCTATGTTAACAAACTTTCACATAGAATTAAGAGATTGTGGCTGTTCTTCAAAGAAAGAAGTCGAAGTTGCTTTTATTTCCTTCTTCAACAGAGCAGGAAGAAATTCCAGTACGACAAATATTCAGAAAGAAAATGAAAGAAACCCCAAATCCAAGATGGCTTCTAATTTATTTAAGGACACCCCTACTTGCCCACACAGCAAACAAAACAAAACAAAACAAAAAAAACCCCAAAGCACCAAACACTCAATTTATCAACTATTCAGGCAAATTTATGCCAGTTATGACTTAGCAGTCCAAGAGATGCCGTGCACTATGTAAGTTACCAGCTCACACGACTATTCTAAGACATGCAGTCCTAGATTGTTCAAGCCAGACTTAAATGGAAATTAGTAAAAGGAACGGTGGAAAAATAAAGGTGGAAAGTAAAGAGACACTTGGTACCAGAGAATATTAATAGGAATGTTAATCTTGCAATCCTATGAATGTCCAGTGCATTGTCAAAACCGGGAGGGCAAAGCAACATCAATCACCTACACTCCTGACTTCAGCATGTCTTCCCCTCCCAGCTTCCTTGTCTAAGAGCACCAACACAACAGCCCATTTTCAGTATCAACTGGCATGTGGAAAATTACTTTCCAATATTATATCTCCATTTGCCAAATCATCGTATGTATATCTCATTGTAATCCTTCAGTATCACCAAAACAGCTGTATTTGGGCTTGTTCATTAGATTTTAAGTTTAGCTGACTTTTAAGAATAGTTTATATATAAAGAGGTAAGTTCAGCTTTCTTTGCCTGGAACTAGTGATTTTAGCCCTCTCTACAACACAGCTAACCTGCAACTTTGCACTACCAGGTCAAGTCTTTAACTTCAAATTGGCTACAAATTTGTCAAAAAATTGTTGACAAATACCTTAGTAAACTTGAAGGCACAGGTCTGGAAGAATCATGGCCATGACTTTCCAGCTTCCTAACTTTCTAGAAACTACAGTTGGGGCAAAACAGATTTTACTACAACTTTTTATTATTTT
>NW_010556674.1:0-47979 GCF_000687285.1 Phaethon lepturus | reverse complement strand
AGGAAAGCCAACCACACGATAATGAAAAAAAAAACCAACAAACCAAAAACCTTAAATACTTAGAAATTGAACTCCAACTAAAAATTCTGGTTAACAGATCTTACTCTCTCAAAAAATGATGAAACACCAGTTAAGCAGTTTTTTAAAAATAGTTTGAATATTGCTGTTTTTTAAAAAAATACTCTGCAACTTAGTTTTTTTTTCCTTCTAACAGTCAGACATATCTCATCAAACTTAGTACACAAGAATAAACTACCAGGTCTTTGTAAGACAATTGTTTATTTTCAGTCTTTACTGAGCTTTCATTAGTATTATCATTACTTTTATTAGCAACTGCCATTAGCTTTGTCAGTAAAAGTAAACAAATAAGGTGACAGTTTTTGAAGAAAACTATTAACATGGTAACACTGCAATTATCTGTCATCACTTCAGCAGATGTAACAAATGCAGTGAGAATTAGAAAAGCTTGTCAGTACCAAGTAGAGATTTACTAAGCGGAAAGGTAAGGTACAACCCCTTTATTTTAATGTGAATGCCAGCCCATCCTGAGCTACTGCTTAAGCACAGTACATGTGCTGTGCAAAGACATCCTAGACCCTAATCAGTTAGTGAGAAGTAAAAGTTCTGACCATGTATGAAGTGATGGGCTTCAAAGAAGCAGTAGGTACAGTTTTTAAGTTATGTTTTGGGTCAATGGTACATACAAAAAGGTTTCACTGTAAGAGCTGCAATAAGAAATTGCACATGCTTAAGAACATTTCTGAGTTATGCTGAACACACAGACTACAGCATATGGGGCATTCTCACTGTGATGAGAGCATTTAGTTTTCAATTCAACACTCTTATTTATTCTTTAATTTTTAACAATGTGGCTATTCATAGCACAGGATTACATGAACATGTCATCTCTTATCGTTGTTGTATAATTTCTCTCACTACTAAGTAACTTTCCTTTTCACCAAGTTTTTAAAATCACTATTTGAAGCCCTGAGCAAATGTAATTAATCTGTGGTCTAAATATTTAGCAACAGATCACAGAAATTGCTTGAATTAATTACAGTTTTAAAACAGTTCTTAAAATAAATAATTTCACAGGCCATGAAACAAGATCAATTGAATTTCAAAGAAAAAGTTGAACTTTATTCCTAAACAAATGTCTTAATCTAATAGGACATTTCTGTATTGTTAAACAAGCTTTGCACAGTTTACAGATCTGTACAGAAATATTAATTAGAAGACCACCTACCTTGTCACATTGCCTATTTCAATGAATATTCCAGCTATAAACACAATACGCTACTTAAAACTCAACAAAATATTAAAGAACAATGAGCAAGTTACAATACAGCAATTCCAGTTGGAAAAAAATCTTTGGTTTAAATTATTAAAAACGGGTTTTGTGCACACGGAAAAGGAAATGTAAAGACTTTAGAAATCTGTGCATTTTATTAAATTTTAAAGTTTCTAAGTGTATGTCACAAAAATTACATCGTTATCCCATTATTTTATTTAGCATCATGTTTCTTCAGTTCATTTTACAGAAGCCATAAAAATCTCTATTTGATAACTCCAAGTAACAAGCCAGACTAAAGCATCACACAGCTAAGCCTTTAGTAACTAAGGCATCGAATTTTGAGATTTCGTTAATTAAAAAAAAAATACCAGAAGAAGCTTTTATTTTTATTGTCAAAGTATTGTTTTATGTAAAGGTTCTTTGCTAATGTAGGCAAAATAAAGATACCGTCTGTATTTTGTTAGCCTGAGGCAGGCACAGAGTGCAAAGGACCTGCTACCCACTGCCCACTTGTGCCCACCCTGATAATCTGGGTTTGAAACTTGTTCCATCCTAAATTCCGTGTGGAACATTCTTTGGATCACTGTTTGACATCTGTTAGAGAATAGTTACACAGAAACAAAAACACTTGTTCAGACATTGAGCCTGTAATACTTTCTTTCCTTGCCCTTTGATGCTGCAGGAAAAAATAGCCAGACAACAGAGAAAAGCACTATCCAATCTTAATCCCAAAATTCCAAATGGATTAGAACAGTACAAAGAGAAGAAGATTTATTTTCAAGCTTTTAAGTACAACACTGAAAGCATTTTAAAAACAGAAGACAATAACAAAACCCCTCATGCACACACAAAGCCATAATCTTCCATTAAAAGCAAATTATTTAAACCCAAGAAAATACAGTACCTCAACACGTCAATATTTGAGAATGATAGAATATTGTGGCTTGGAAGAAGGTAATTTTATTCTTCCTACGTTTGAATAGCTTGTACCAGCTGCACAGTTCCAGGGATTGCAATCAGCAGCTGAAGTATTCCTCTCTACAGAAAGGGTAAAATGACGTAAGGCACGCTTTTGCTTTCCCTGATGGGGTAACTTCATTGCCAACTATGATACAAAAGATCAGTAGTTCTGTGGAGCTGTCACATCCCTTCTGAACTATGGGGCGGAAAAAAATAAGAAAACAACAAGGAGTTTTGATCACAAAAAGAGAAGTAATGCCTGTGTATCACTCAAGGAAAAAGCTTACTGCACCATGTAAAACCTGACAGGTATTAAGAGATTTGCCAGCAAGGCATGAGAGATGGGGAAGGGCAAAAGTATCCTTGAGAACGGCAAATCCAAGAACCAGATTGAGACTTGGTCACAATTCCCTTTCATGCAACCAAATCAAGAGAAATATATGTTGCCCATTATTTTTGGCTTAAATTATTCTGAATAGTGTAATTGTACTGTAATGTTTCTTAAAAAGGGTCAGGGACCGTCAGCAGTATTAAACTAGATCCTAATTGATACTGACAGGACACAGAGTAATCCAATGCCGAACACAGTATGTTATCAGAAGACTTTTTGAAGAAGGCTCGACTGCAGAACGTAGTTTTGCAAGAACAGATTTACAAAGTATGCCCTCAGCTATCAACTTCCACTGAATCGCAAGAATACATATAATCTCTGATGGAAGCTGTAGTATTGCATCTTGAAATCCATGACTGTGCCATTTGTTGAAACTTTCCCTATACCACCTTGCTGAGATGCCTACATTCTTACCCAGGCCCAGAAACTAATGAAAAAAAAGAAAAGAAAAAGAAAACGGATTTATAGGGATTATATATATTAAAAGGAGGCATACAGAGAGCAGAAGAAAAGGGAACAGAGGTTCTAGTTATTCAAGGCTTGTGGAATGAGGTAAGGAAGATGTTTAAAATTAAGCTAAGCACATGCATAAATCTTACCGTTATATTGAAATATTTTCTCATGTTAAGCTTATCTGCTCTTAGAAGTAAACAATCATTTTATGAAAAAAAAATGGGTTTGTATCACTGCATTTTGTTTTCACCTGGTCACAGAGTGTTGAACAGAAAAACTTTAAGTAAGTAAACCCAGGTATCAGGTTTGTGAGGTGACAATGGGAGTGAGGGTGGAAAGAGATAAGAGAGCAAAAGTCGGTTAGTACCAGGATAGTGCAGCCTAACACCCCGTCTCAGGCTCAGAGCACCCTGGGATTTTATTCTTCAGAAGTAATGGTACACATCTGAAGATGACAGATTTGAGTACAAAAGGAAGAAATAATTAAATCAAAGTAAAGGCCTCCAGACTTTCTGAATAAAATAGATCCTATCATAATAACCAGTTTCCTTAAAATAAAAGGTTCCAGAGTTTTTTTAGATCTTAGCAGATGAACGTGTCAAGAGAAATTTCAAATTCTCTAGCCCTACCAGCAAGCCTTGAGGAAGCGCTTTTTCAAGCATAATAAACCACTTCCCAAAGTCAATCTGCAAAGTTCATTTATAACAATTTGCATCTAAAAGGATGATGGAGTTATGTGCACACAAAATTAATGTACTAGAAGGATTCCTTTGACCTTTTTCCCCAGCAGCTTACTGTTAGTACCATGAAGCACACACAAATCTTTGCAGGATCGCAGACCTGGAAATTGCAATTTTGGACATACACTTGTTAATACTAAAAGCCCACTGTAGTCACTGGGGTTACCATTTACAGGACCAGACCAGGAAACAATTTCTGTCTGTTCCTGCACATGTTTCTAGCATTTATTCTACTGAGAACTGTGATTTCCTCAATGCTGTGCGACAGCAGCTCTTTTCAAACAAAGTGGATTCAGACGCAGAGAACACATGTCGTATTAGCGTAACTGGCAGTGAGAATGACATTTCTGGTATGCTGCATTAAATTTTGTTTCAAATGAAAGTGTTTTGTTTATTTTCAATTTTATTTGAACTAGGATCACAAAAGAGAGGAAAATGTAAATGAATTAACTTTAAGAACATTTTGTTTCATATCAAAATAGTTTTAAAACAATTTGGAGAGCAATTATTAATGTAGCTTTACAAACATGTATGGCAGATGCTGGTATATATTTTTATTCGTTTACCTGGAGATTATTTCTGACATCCCACACAGTAACCTCCCTTACTGTCTTACATTTCTGAAAAGTCACATAACTGTCACCCTATATTATTCAGGACAAAACTGGAACGGTATCTATTCAATTCCTGTTTTCACCGAGAAGGAAAGGAACAAAGAATATAGAATTCTGCTGTTCCAAAAGACTCAGATTTTAAAAGTGCAGCCTTAATATGTCTCTGCAACTATTCACATCTGTCATTTGGATCAATTTGAACTTTAACTATGGCATAATTGTATTTTTTTGGAGATGTCATTAAAAGAGACTATGCCTTTAAATAAATGTGCCCAGATGCCATGGGTACAGCTAATCACAGACACAAAGGCCCAGTCAAGGTCAGGCTGCAAGTTTGTCTCTAATTGCCCAGTTATACATTCCTTGTTCACCCAAATCTTCTACCGACTTCAATGGGATTTTTGTTTAGTGAGGATTACAGGATTTCACCTCCTAGCTTAAGTATTGCATCTATACATCACTTTGTGTAGTATGTTTCGGTTCCTTTGGTCACAGTATCCGAGTTTTGCTAGCCCTAAATAACATGTTGAGCTTTTTAAATCTTTCATCCTTCCAAAGCCTTAAAATTCAGTTTCCTTTTGCTGTACTTGACTTGCTTTTGCTCTTCCATAGTCAACATTATTGGACTTTGAAAATGAGTTACCTGGCAGCCAATGTTTGTCCCACTGCTACTATATTTTTCATTTCAAACATGCTAATTTGCTTTCAAAACCTATTGACCTAACTACCATATTAGTCATTCTGCTAAAACACAAAGACAGTATTTTTCCTACCCCAAAGTCTTTTTCTTAAATTCTTGGTTACATTTCAGCGCCTTATTAAAGCAGTCTGGTGACTTGTAGATGATCTGACCAATGCCCATAATAGCTTTTGTTGACTTCTCTAAACATTTTTGCCTGTCACAGCATGTTTGTATGATTAATTCTCAATTCCAATTTTTTTTTTTAAGATGTTTACATCAGGTCGCCTGAAGTCCTTCCTCAGTTTACCCCACAACATATGTTCATAAAACATTTTTTCATCATTATGCAAACACTACGAGCTAGACAAAGTGCCTGCTATCATTTTTTATCAGGCCAGCTGTACAACTCAAAGGCAAGGGTGTTTCAATGCTGTCAGTTCAGGCCTGTTGGTCTCTTCCTCATCCAAACTGGATGCATGAGGAAACCCAGACACAGCCGACGAGACATTTCGCTCAAGGGCCTGCTTCAAACAGTACAAACACAAAACACCGCAAGTTTGCCTCCAGCGTATCCCAGCTGGTCTGGGGCCAAGAAAGCCCTTCTGCCCAGACCACGCAACGGGGACCCGCAGCATTACACTCTGCGAACACCTTTCCAGGGGGCTGAAACACACCCTTTGACTATTTAAAAAACAAAATATACTCAAAAAACAAGCAAAAAAAAATCCCTCTGGACTAAAGGACCATCCAAAACAACAGGAGTAGTAATTATGCCTCCGAGGATTTATATGGGAGCTGGGGGGACACATATGGGGCCGTATAAACTGCTGTACAGTTCATGTATCTACATAGTAGAGTTTGCTCTCGACTACAGCCCACAAAGACCACCTAGATATAGTCTTTGCTTCCTTAAGAAATACCATATACATGGGATACATATGGTGCAACCTTTATTCAAAATCTTGATCAGCTCCTAATGCCTCCCAAATAATGCCTGGCACGTGGACTCCCTGGAAAGTGAAAACAGATCAATGAAATCAGACGACAACACATATAATTTGCAACGCAGTAACTCCTCATGCACGTAGTATCACAGGGAAGCCAAGCAGCTTCAAGGAGCTACAGTTTAGTCTAATAACTTTATTGATTCATATTAAATTTTCTGTTGTATTTCAAGGCATTTACCAGAAAAAATTTTAGGAAATGGGCTTTTGCTCAGTACTCCCTTCCCAGGCAAGGGCTTTGAGAAAACGTAGCTATCTCAAGCTCCATGTTGTATTAAACAGAAAAGTGTTAATGCTGAAAGACTTTATATATCATGGACTCAGCCTCTGGTACTGCAAGCATTTAAAGCAAAATACCAAAAAAATCCAACCAGAGCTGTCCAGGTAGAAAGCCAAGCACTGGTCTTTCCACAGGAAAATGTTACTTGACTGTCTCACATCCTCTGAACTTCCCTCATGCTTTTCATCCTATTTCAGGTCCATACTGTGGATACTGTCCGGTCCATACTATAGTAACGTTCTTAGTGGTATGTTCTCCACTGTTGTAGCAGAACACTTTGACACAAATGTAGAAAAATAAAATGTGTGTTAGAGAAATACATAGGCTCCATAACACATTGTCAAGATGAAACTTAACTATTTGTTCTATCAATTGGAAAGATGCACTGGTGAGCACTGACCATTTTGATTGTTACGTTGAACATCTAGATTTTAAACAAAATTTTTTCTAATTCTTAAATGCTTTAAAAACATTATGCCTTATGACTACTCCTATAGATTTGTTTCTATCCAGGCCAGTGGTCTTCTGCTTATGCTGGTCTTTGGGCAACATCAAATGTTTCTGCAACATCAAATGTTTCTGTTGGCCTCAGTTTTAACTATTTATCTGATTTGTGAGCAACAAAATAACTGTCTGCCACAGGCTGAGAAGCTGCGAGTTCAGACTGATTTTTGTCTTATGAGAGGCTGATACTCTAACATGTTTTTATTAGCAAAGCCTCTTTTCTCTACAACTGTGAATTATGGCATTTTAAGAGAGTAGAAAAAAATGTCATAGTCCTTTACATATGTTTCTATTGTTAAACATGTAACTATAGTTACTTTCCATCCTTTGGAGTACATGTGTTTCAGTATAATTTCATTGTCATTTGAACAAGATTTTTGGAGCTGCAGGTGAAAGATGAAGAAGTGGTTACATGAGAATCAGAAGTATTAACTGAAGTGACACACTGAGTAAAGTATATTCATTCAGTTAAAAACTCACTGAAGCAAGCAACAGAAGATGTATAATCACTGCTCAAGTTTTGTAGTTTCTCCGATATCACTATGTGAGTGATCAGAACACTATTTAATGGGGTCCACTTTCAAGGTTACGTTATGTTCCAATACAGTGTGAAACAGTCACTGCCAGTCGACACATACACCAGTATTTTTCATGCTTGAAAAAGCACATGCTAGTCAGGAGATTTTATCAGCTATTTACTTTAAACCCCAAAGAGCACGTAACTCCTACTGATAAATAAGGGACGCAAACTCAGTGCCAAATCTGGGACACTTCAAATGTATCTAAAATAGGTAAATGTAGCCTAAAATGTGAAATTTGAGTGGCTATTGCTTGTTTTTATTCCTGTACCTGACCGAAGGACATATTTTGCAAATACAAGAAAGTATTTGGTTCCTCTGAAAAAGAGAGTGTCACAAGGACGTTTAGAAGCTAAAGTTTAATGACACTGCGAATGTTTGTAGCTTATACTAAAAGTCCAGATTCTGGGACTCACTCACAAACAAATAATGTCTTTAAAATATACTTAACATGTCCTGATAGTGGGCAACAATTCTAAAAAACAAACCTTAAAGGACAGAACCACACAGAAAAATAGAAAATTAATTGCATCTTCTATTTTATACCTGACTCCTAATTTCTAGTTATTTCAATACAGCAGTAATGCTCTAAGCATCCAGAATTCAATACTCCAAATGGAAGTCTAGAGAACAGATGGCCCTTAACACACGAGTAGTTGAACTGAATATTGAAAACTGCAATCTCTAAAAAGGGAAAAAATTTTATTATCATTTATTCTTTTAAAGAACAAGAGTTGGCAAAGTTTATTCCAGGAAAACATTCTTTCTCCTGATATGCATATGTTTATAAAAAGTGAACATACAGAATATAATGCAAGTTATTAATTATACTGAGTTAAGTTGTCTGCATTTGAAGGACAGATGTTGAGAACAGATTGAGAAAGCTAGTATCTGGAAAATTTCATCCCATGAAGGAGTTACCTTTATCTTGAAAGACAGGTGAACTTTATCGAGACACAATTTACACAGACAAATTATAATTTCCCAACAAATGAAAAAAAAACAACCCTCTGATTTACATTTCATCTCTAAAGAAATGACAAAAACCAGAGAAGCCTCCGATTCTCTCGCATTGTTTTTGAATGTGCGTTATGGGACTCCTTCCAAGAGATCCCCCCTCCTACTCCTCCCTACCCTTCCCCTGGATCCTCAATTTTAACATCTATTTCTTTAGCATTACACCTTCTTTCCTTCAATATTGACTGAAGAGTAGTGTTTCACCTTCTGATCTCATCCCCTTGGATATCATCAGGGAAACCAGAACTCCTATAAAAATACTGAAAAAATTAATGGCAGTAGAATAGTAGTCCCCTTGGATATCATCAGGGAAACCAGAACTATAAAAATACTGAAAAAAATTAATGGCAGTAGAATAGTAGTCACCTTATCAAGTCTGAATACAAAAACTGGAAACTGAAGAACAACTTAATTTTTACAGCAACATTCAAGATTTTGACTTTTTTTGACATTTTTGACATCTGTACATTCCCCACTGGAATGTGGGAATTAATTTGATGGTTTCTAGAAATGGCAATGCATGTGTGCCTCCCCCCGCGCCTCCCCCCATCACTCCGTTACCAAATTCTAGTTTGCATAAACCAGTAACTTTAACAAAAACACTTCAGTTGTAAAGGCACAGTATAATTGTATGCTATAAACATACAGCATATTTCACTAAACTATTATTTAAGTTTGGCAAAAAGTCACAATGGAAGCACATTTGGGGGTTGGGTTTTTTCTTTCATTCTTGTTTTTGTTTGCTTCATGCTGGCTAGCACTGCTTATTCTCTGTTCCTAGAATGACGGAATTATTCAGGTAGGAAAGGTCCTCTGATGGCCAATCTAGTCCAACTTCCTGATCAAACCTCCAAAGGCAAAAAAAATCTACGACCTTGCTGTGCAGCTTATTCCAAAACTTAATTATCCCCATAGAAAACCTTTTTTTTTTCCCTTATATCCTTTTGAAACCTCTCCTGTTTCAACTCATAACCACTGTCTCTTGCTCTAACCCTGTGCACCTCAGTGATGAGCCTAGCTCCATCTTCTTAGTAACCTCAAGTTTTGGAAAACCACTATCAGGTCCAGCCCTCCCAGACGCTTCTCATAGGGCACATGCTCCAGCCCATGTCAGTGACCCCCTGCTAGACTCAATCAAGTTTATCGACATCTTTCTTGTATATTTTTTTCTTTTTCCCCCCAAAATTGAACAGAGTATTCCACATACGGTTTAACAAGCATCAAATAGAGGAGGATAATCCCTTTGCTCGATTTACTGGCTGTGCTCCTCTCAACAGAGCCCAGGATGCTGTCAGCCTGCAATGCTGGTAGGGCACAATCCTAGCTCACGTTCAGCTCAGCATCTACCAGGAACCCCAAGTCCTCTTCTGCAGAGCTGCTCTACAGCCAGCCTCTATCATTGCAAGAAGCTCTTCCATCCCAGGTTAAAAGACTTCACATTTGCCTTTACTGAATTTCATCAGATTCTGGTCAGCCCATTTCTCCAGTGCACCTAGGCCCCTCTGAATGTCAACCCTGCCCCGAAATCTATCAGCCACGCTGCCTCCACACCTCCACTGTAGTGTCATCCAGAAACCTTATGAGGGTGCACTCTGTCTCCACCATAATGTACCTTACCCTGCTTCTGACACTGACAAAAATATAAAACAGGGCAGATCCCAGGAGAGGTCCCTAAGAAAAGGCACTTATAACTGGCCTCCAAACAGAGTATGAACCATTAACTACACTCTGGAACCCAGTTTTTGCCATCTGGTTCTCTACCCATCCAGACCATAAAATCCTAACTTGAATACAAGAATACTGCAGGAGACAGCATCAAAAGACTTCCTAACGTCAAGGGAGATTCCATCCACTTCTCTGCCCTCATCCACAGATCTAGTAATTTCATCATAGATGGTGACCAGATTAGCCAAGCATAATTTACTCTTATCATAACTACGTTGCCTCCAAAAGGATCCCATTCACCAGTTCCCTAAATAAACCAAAGTTCGCTCTATCAAAATCCAGGCTGTATACTCTATTACTTGCCTTCCTCACTCCATTCAGGATGTTGAGCTCCAGTCATTCATGGTTGCTACAAGCCAAGGCTGGCACTGGTTATTACCTCCTTGGCCAGTTCTTTGTGAGGACAGCGTCATCCAGGTATATTGAATCTACATTACAGAGTCCCTTGACAGTCTCCAGAAATCTCCTGAGCTGCTTATATGTGTTGTGCTTTCTGCAGGTGTCAGAGAGGCTAAAGTCTCCCTAAGAACAAGGGTCTCTGAATTGCATAAACATTACTTTGTCCTCTTCCTCATACTGACCAAATGATCTGTAACATAAGCTCACCATAATGTCTCTCAAACCAGCCCCTCATCTGACCTAATCCACAAGCAACCCATCTACTCAAAATGCTTCTTCATGTTAAGGGGAACTCCCATCTCTTTGTTCCCTGCCTGTCCTCCTATATCTGTCCATCACAGTTGTTCCAACGATGCCCTCGTGATGTGTCTGCATGCAGAGCTCTGCCTCCTCCTGATTGATTCCTAGGTTGTGTGCATCTCTGTGCAGGCAGTTCTTCCCCAACAGTCTATAAGCCAGAAGATTTGTGTTTTGCTTTGGAGTTCTTCCTCAGACTTGACCATCTGCTGAAAGTACTTTTCTGTCTGCCATCTGAATTTTGGATTCTTTTCTCCCAATAATTTTTTCCTCTTCTCTCTAAAATCTGTTTCTATCCCTCTCCATTCCAGTAAGAAAACATTAATTAAAAAGTGTATACAGACAATCTGACAAAGCAGGAGTTTGCCTGTCAGCTACGACACTTCAAAATCAGCATTGCTACTTTTGCGAAAGCTGTACTGTGGTAAATTAAAATGATGAAAAAGCTGCAGAAGTCTATGCATTAGCATCTTCAACCAGTATCATATATGCAGGCAACGGAAGGAAAGGCTATTAGCCAAACAAGGCTAAAGTCTCTTCTAACACAGTGATTTTAAAGACTGGAACTGCAAACTGAAAATAATATCTTGGATTGAGTGAACATCCATATAGGTGGAACTATCGTGCACTGGTACCCCAACCACCTCATTTAAAAGTTCCCCTGGGGATGTCTACAGATGGTAGTACTGAGATTGCCTAACCTCTTTGTTTTGCATAGGATGAAGCCTGGGCCAGGACACAGGCTCCCCAGTTAGAAGATGCTGTTGACCCTCTCGAGGAACAAGGGTCTTGCAGAGGGATTTAGATAGATTGGAGCATTGGAAAATGATTAATGGGATGAAATTTAACAAGTCCAAATGCCAGATTCTGCACCTGGGACAGAGTAACACCAGGCACCAGTATACACTGGGAGAGGAGAGGCTGGAGGGCAGCCCTGCAGGGAGGGACCTGGGGTGCTGGCTGACAGCAGGCTCAGTGCGAGGCACCCGTGTGCCCCGGCAGCCAAGAGGGCAAACCCCGTCCTGGGGTGCACCAACCCCGCGTTACCCAGCCGGTCAGCGGGGGTGATCATCCCGCTGTATTTAACTGTTGGTGCAGCCTCACCTCAAGTACTGCGTGCAGTTCTGGGCCCCACAAGTCAAGAAGGATGTGAAGGTCCTTGAATGTCTCCAGAGGAGGGCAACAAAGCTGGTGAAAGGGCTGGGAGGAATGTCCCATGAGGAGTGGCTGAGGACTTTGCGCTTGTCTAGTTTGGAGAAAAGGAGGCTGAGGGGCGACCTCATGGCTCCCCACAGGTTCCTGAGGAGAAGTGGAGAGGGAGGTGCTGATCCCTCCTCCCTGGTATCCACCGACAGGATGCATGGGAACAGTTCAAAGCTGTGTCAGGGGAGGTTTAAACTGGACATTAGGAAGCATTTCTTTACCGAGAGGGTAGTCAAACACTGGAAAAGGCTCCCTAGAGAGGTGATTGATGCCCCAAGCCTGTCAGTGTTTAAGAGGCATTTGGACAACACTCAATAATTTGCTTTAACTTTTGGTTAACCCTGAAGTGCTCAGGCAGTTGGACTAGATGATCATTGTAGGTCCCTTCCAACTGAAATATTCTATTCTAGTATCTGGAAGTGACCAGTGTTATCCTGTTGAAGCTGAACTGTATGCTGAAAAGCAAGTCTAAAGCCATGATTCAAGGAAGAGGTTCTCAGGGAAGGTGACTGTGCCATACTGCCACAAAAAAGCAGAAAGTGCAGTTGCTGTAACTCTAAAAAGAGGCACAGAATGGCTTGCAACACTTATGCTACCATGGTTCAGTGCTTAGATATATAAAATACAAAGCAACAGAACCCAAAACTGGTCCTAAGCCAGAAAAATCAGCCAGGGCCTCAGTTCTGCCAGGGATATTGCCCAGCAAGACATGGAAACACCGAGCAACGATGAAGATCACCAGCCTCACATTTTGCACTACAATTCCACTTCCTTGTCCAAGTCTGCAGAAAAGCTTTAGAGAATGATGAGAAGAGACTCCCATTGTGGGCTACTATTTATAAGAAATTTCTGTTTCTCTTCCGGGAAGTCAACTGATTTAATACTTGCTTAATGAGTGGAGGTCGCTAAAGAACCAAAATGTTATTGACACCTATAGTTAGCTTTAGAGAATGATGAGAAGAGACTCCCATTGTGGGCTACTATTTATAAGAAATTTCTGTTTCTCTTCCAGGAAGTCAACTGATTTAATATTTGCTTAATGAGTGGAGGTCGCTATCTATAGTTAGCTCAGAGAATCTCTGAGAGAAGGAACAGACACACATCCCAACATGCTAAAAAACCCCACAGTGTTAACGTTGACTCCTGAACTGAAATACACATCAAACAACTCCCATTGGTATGACATTGCTATAATATTGTAAAAATTGCAGGTCACTCATGGCTCCTTGTAAACAAAATACTCTCAATCCAAGTTTCCAGTTTTGAAGCCACTTTCATCTAGCCTTAATACTATGCACCTTTTTTTTTTCCCCCAATTAAACCAAGGAAATAATCCCCAAGGTTAAAGTACAGTGATACACACACCTGTAGAGCTGAACTACAGATTAGCCATTATTTTAAAATTTCTTTTTGAAACAAAGCTGTTACAAAACACAAACAAACATTGTCAGGTGACTACTCCTATATCTACAGACTCTGGAGCAAGACTGTATAACTGTTGAGTATAAATTCCTATATATTGCTTGGTTGGAGAAAGTTTTTTAGAAGCTAGATCATAGCATGGAAAAGGCATAGAAAAAACAAAGATGCAGGATCAAAAGATGCTATGTTCCCCACTACTCCATGAAGCTATTTTTTCAAAATTCAGACAAAAGCAGGTTGTATAACATTGCAACAGTACTAGACTAAAACCAGAATTATTTCTACAGATAAGTTCCACTCAGTTTTAAGCTCTGGAAGAAAAAGGCAGCCCAATCCCTTTGCTAGAAGTGCCCACAAATGAAAAAAAAAAAACCCAAACCAGTCAAAATATACTTGAAGGAGCAATTCTGCCTTTACAGCTGTTGTGGCCACAGCTACACTGATTTTAGTGGAGTTCACACTATTTACAGCAGCTGAAGATCTGGTCTTCCAATTTAAATTCTGTCTTGACTTTGAGTAATTCTGTTGAGGTCACTAGAACAGGGTTACTCGGGACATAAATTTGCCCCAAGGGCTTTTGTTGCCTAAGCTATATTTGTATTACATTAATGTATAAACAGAAAATGCCTAACAACTTCCAGTAAAGCAATTCATGTAATTAGTTTGTAACTTGTGCTTAGGTCTCTCAAGGGTTACTGAGGGTCAAATCAGGGAAACATATTTCTGAAAAGCACAAGTCCTGAAATAATACAGCTTCACCTTACATTTTGAAGTGGTAGCAACTCTGTCTTATGACTTCTAATAATCTCTTTTAAGAGTAAATGGATTAAAATGATAGAATAAAATACATCTGAAATGAAGGAATATCATATCAAAAGGCAAATGGTAGTTTCATGTGTTTTCACAAACAAAAATGATTTAGTTAATTTCTGTTTAAACTCCAGAACATGAGAAAAAGCCACAAATAACAAGAATACAAAAGTAAGACTTTTTTCACGTATTCTAAAATGGAAAAAAACAATTCAGATGCAAAAAAAGTAAGTATTGTCTGCTTTGTACTACATGTAACCTATCCTAGTTTGGAGTTGAAAATTCAGTAAAACTTGCATTATACAAAGCACATACAAGCTAGCAGGATTGGAGCCTAGAAATTAAATGCAGTGGAGTGTAGCGAGCTGTTTTAAGGGAACTGATGCTACTTGTCATACACATGAACGGAGTAGCGCTGTCTTCTTTTACAAGCAGCAGTGTGGTTTCATGTTAAAAAGACAAAAGTCATGTAACTTGAAGATTGAGAAACAGTGTAAGACATGCATTATCTATGAGAATGCCAGCGAGAAGAATTTTTTTTATTAACTAAACCTGTCTGAGAACACTAAAGAGCCACTAAGATACAATTAAAATAAATTATCAAAGGTCACCCTGCACCAGTTGTTCATTTGGATAACTATAAAGGTAGATACCAGCCGTTGATAACTCTCATTTATTGAATTTATTAACAAACTGCAGGAATGTGCCTGTTGCATTACATGACTATGCATATTGAACAAGAGTTTTATTTCAACTTTACTTTCTTCCATTTTACATAGTCCACAACCATTTACACTATGCAAACACGTAACTTTTTTTTTTAGATCCTGTTACATCACACATGACATTTATCAACACACCTACTAGTTACAGAAAACTGAAAAGAAATAGTAAGGAAATGCAATATCCTTAAGGCCTAAAGACGACAGATAAAGCATGATTGAGACATGTATTTGTAGCATGTAGTTCTCTAGGTTTATATGTTAGTACATGAAACCTCTGGATTTTTTTCATGCTAAATATGTAAATCCCTTATTTAACAGTTGCTGACAAAGCAGGAACTTTGAAAGTGGGGATCAAATGGAATAAAATAATCAAATCTGTTTGAGTCCAGTTACCAATACAAAAACATGATGCTTCCGTATATGGCTAGAATACCAAGTGATGTGGGCAGCCACAAACCCATCAACTTTAATGGAGAAAGACAGAAATACATATTTCTGAAATATGGACAGAAATTGAAAAATGTTTTTGACATAGCTCATGAAGGATAGCAAACCCTGGTAGTACACAGGTATTTGTGATGCTGCTCTCAGGTTGCATTATAGTCTTATATCACAATGTTTCCAATTTGTTTGTGTAGATATATTTCTCATTTGTAACTGTAAATAAAAAGTCCTTTCAATTCAAAAAGGAATTCAAGTAAGTCAGATAGTTCACAGTGAAATAAAAGGAAATATTACTGTTTCTGATTTATGGGGGAGGAACAGCTGGTACTTATTATGTCTATGTAGCACATCAATCACCAGCAACACATACACTCTGATAAATCTGCCTTATGTCCCTATAAATACAAAGCTGTTTTCCTAGACCAGATTGTTAGCTTATGTAAAGTGGCGCAGCTACTAAATCCAGCCCTCTATTTTCTAATCAGTTCAAATGATTTACCAGGCACAAATCTATATAGTTTAGCTTTTTACAATGTTTGGGGTGGTTTTTTTTTTTTTTTGATGGTTTGTTGTGTTTATGTTTGGTACTGTAGCACTGGTACAACAGTATTACCAAGTACTGCTGGTTTTGGTCAAAGTTGCAATTACAATAGATGCCAATTTGTGTATCGTTAGATCTGCTACAGTAGCATGTGCTGTTTATAAACAGACCGCAACTGGATAGTGACAAGAATAAAAAGAATAAAGGTGGTGGTAAGGACATTAACCACAGAAAGATGAGTAGGACATAGCCCCCCACAATCAGATCACCCAATATACGGGACATTAGTACTGGGAAATAAACTGTGCTTTAATTTTCCAATCTATTGAGGAAAGAATGAAGCGGAAGAGATTGCAAGCTTCTGTTATGTGCTTATCACAACTTTCAGTACAGAGGATAGAGAAAACCACTACAGAGCAAACATTTCTAAATTCAACTCAAACTACACGGGAGGACTTACTCCAGAATGTGAAGAAGGAAATAGAGTTTTTGATTAAATAGTCCATTAACCTTCAGAAGAAAGCTGATCTTACTACTTTGTCTAGTTTTCCCTAAAATACTTTCAATTTTGACTGAAGGAACAACAGAGCTATTAGTTGCTATCTTTGAGAAGGACAACCAGTCTGGAGGACTGGTGGTTTCAGCAGACTGCAAAAGTAAACCAGAGTCCCTATCCCAGGCTCAACTCCAACTGCACAAACACTAGAGCAAACGATAAACAAGCAAGCTGTTTGCAAGTTCTTGGGAAGTGGGAAAAGAAGAAGACTCCT
The DNA here is from genome assembly GCF_000687285.1 of Phaethon lepturus. Classification (NCBI taxonomy): domain Eukaryota; kingdom Metazoa; phylum Chordata; class Aves; order Phaethontiformes; family Phaethontidae; genus Phaethon; species Phaethon lepturus. The sequence goes on along the minus strand of NW_010556674.1, from coordinate 31,126 downwards.
TACCCCCTACCACCCAAGAGGGTGTAAACATCTGATATGGCCATGTATAATGCACAAATCATGTCAAATGAGTATCGTTATCTTCTTCCCTTATGACAGGGAAACGGTGCATTCTGATAAGGAAGCAGCAATAAGGATCAGATGAGTTAGGATAAACCCTCCATGGTACTAAGCAGCACTCTAACATTTTCACATGGGGAAGAGTCACACTTTCTCGCTGCAAGCCCAGCCTCAGTGCTCCCAGCCCCCTTCTCCCCAACCTGGTACCGTCCCTGCATGCAAATGCAGGCACTAGTCAGAACCAGATAGCCTCTGCTTCTAGACAGATCACACATACTTTTAAACTCACTATTTCTGCAGCATAATAAAACTTTGCAGCCAAAATCTGCTATAGCTGCACATCAAATATTTGTATAAGAGCTTCCCCCGCTCCCATGATCCTACCCCATGCATGATTTTGCAAGGTCCCATGGCCAAAGGGACCTGCTAAAAGATACCGATAAGCAAACTCGGCCCGTTCTCCAATGTGTTGCACTGGTTAAAGACTACAACAAATAGAAAGAGTTGTCATGGAGCTGTACTTCCTCTTACAATTATTCTTGAGAAAAAAATCTGTGTCATTTTTTCTGCTGGCTCAGATGCCTGACCCTTGTTTTCTTGGAAAGCTTATGACCTCAGTGTCAGTTACAAGCCTCATCTTGTCCACTCTGTAATTTATTTTGACTTTAGTAAGACTTTTTCCTTGATATTCTAAGATGTGGGAAATATGGTCTAGAAGTTACTACAAAGAGGGAAGCAAAACTGTTGGAAAACTGTATCTTACACTGTTTATCAATGGTTCACCGTCAAAGTGAACACAGCTGTACACTTGGTGCTGAGCAGTTTAACATATTCATTCTCAATCTAAGTGGTGGAAAAGGGAGATGCTTACAAAACATGCAGCTGACTGCTTTGCAGTAGGCTGTAAAACCTTTGCAGGACAGCATCAGAATTCAAAAGGAACTTGGCCGGTAAGAGAAATACTCAAAGAAAAAGAAAGGTGATGAGATTTTGTTAAGACACTTCCACTCTTGCGGATCTTTTAAGTTCTGTCCTGTAAGCTGGAATACTCAACTGGACAAACACAAATTGAAGAAATTCCAACTTTGTAGCAGCTCTCCAGAAAAGCCATCTATAAGTCACAAGCTGAACACAAGTTAACATCTACAAGGAATAAACTGAAGGGACCATTGTTTAGACTAAAGAAGAGGAACTTGAGGGGAGTAAGAGCTAAATACAAAGGAGAAGGAAATAAGCCATCTTCCATACCCATATTATACAGAACAAAGAGCAACGCAGGCTTACATTTACAGCACAGAATATTTACATTGGCTCTTAGGAAAGAGAGTTGTGTCGAATAATCTCCTTTTCTAGATATCTATACAGGTTAAGTATATAAGCAAAGTTCCCAACTTGTCTCATAACAGTCTTCCCTTTACTGTCCCATACAAAGACCTATCACGGCTTTTTTGTTTGCTTTTGATCTAGCCAGTGTCTTGCTTTTCTGACAGTCTTGTGGTAGAACTGCACCACCACAGGTGAAGTCACAGAAAGCAATCAAAACAAATTTGTCTAATGGCAATAGATGAGCATATATTAAAAATTGCTACAAATATCCCAAAGTATATGTTACAAAATAAGGACATGTTGATTCAAAACTTCTTCTATTCTGAGGCTTCAGCTAGATTCAGTGGACCAAATACTGCTTCAAAATTCACAGTGGACAGATCTATGGGAGTTTAATTCCATGAAAAAGTGTCCTTATGTGTAATTAATTATATATTAGAAGGAAAGTACAGTTGCTTTAAAAATGCACAAGAACTAATCCAAGAGACTGATTTTTTCATCAAATGTGGTGGATATAACCAGCCAACAAAATCTCTTTCTGAAAATATATTAAGTACCTCTAAACTATTATTTTTTGCTGCAGTTAAAAAATAGCCTAACAAATGTTGTTTGGACACCTGTTCCAAAATCAGGACTCTCTCTACCATATTGCTACCTGGTGCTTTAAGAGAGCAGGAGAGAGGACAGAGAATAAAAGGGAAACAGCTCTTCTTGTGACTAATGAACCGATTCCAAATGTTTAAGGTGCAGTATCACTCTCACAATGAATATAAATACAATTTAAAATATAGGAGCTCTATTTATTTTTTTTGTAATTGTGCAAAATTTATGATAACTCAGACTACAAAATCCACTCCAACCACGTAACACCAGATATATGAGCATATATAAAAGTGAACATGAAAACAGGCAAAAATTGCTTTTGAGAAGTTAAAATACAAGGAAAGCCACAGCAGCGAAATATAATCTTTCAGACAGCAGAACACACTTACATTGCTGTCTAGCTACTTTTTGCATTCATGAATTCAGATATAAGCCACCCATCCCTGCACTGGGTCTACATAAACATGAATCTATGGCTTTGCCACAAAATGACCCTCCGTTCTCGTTTGCATCATGCAGATGCACAGCAGAGGCCAGCTCTTTGTGTAAGAAACACTTGTATAGTGCTTGATTTATTGACTCACTACAAGAATCTTAAGTTCTTTAGAAAGAGAGGAAAATGTAGTCTTGAAATGATAACACGCATAATATATGCGACATTTCTGTCTCATACACGTAACACTGGGAATCGTTCTGAAGTTAAAGCTCTGCATTTAGAATAATGATAGCTTACTGAACAGCTAAAAAGAAATTATGGCATGATTTTTAAAATTATTTTGTGATTTTGATAAAATATTTTATGATAATGAAATATTATCTTATACTGAAGTAACGAAAAACCTGGAATTTCATTAGTTTGGTGAAATACAAGATGAATTGTAGTATAAAGTAACATAAAATAATATCTTGCTTTCATATGAAGCAAGGTAGTTTAGGACATAGAAAACTAGAAATAGTACCACCTTCTCTTAAAAACAAAACCCAGAAAAGCCAGTATGTCACTAAGCAGTGCAGAACTCCACAAATCATACTTGGACAAATAAAGCTTCTAATAAAAAGAGTCCAGCTTTCAATGAAAAAGAGATTGCTATGCAAACGCAGAATCTTGGTCCAAGCCCCACTGAAATCACTAATGAAATATCCACCAGTTTTGATGGATGATGAACCAAACATATACAAGGGGTGCCTGAATCTACAGAACTAGATTGGGGACATGATAAACTCAAGTACTGCCTTCATGACTTAGCACCCTCCAAAAATCTTCATCCTGTTGATTATACAGAAGGTGATCTGAAGTGGAAGATGTAAGAACAGGAAATAACATGAAGGGTATTAACCAAACTCATTCAGTTTTGCTGCCATTTGGAATAATTCATACAGTTGAGTCCACAGTTAGTCATCTGCCCAAGGAGTTTACAGGAGCACTTAAAGGAGCCTTTGCTATAGACCTTCTTTGTTTAAATAAGCCCATAATGTAGTGATAATTGATATTTACATTTAGTATATGTGCATGGCTACAATTTCTCTCTCCTACATATCATTACAGTAAGGAAAAAACATCAGCAAAAACAAATTAACCACCATGAGTAACACAAGATCAATGAGAATTCTTAAAAATGAACAATTAGTAATCTGAAAACAGCCAGACCATTAACTTTAGATTGCTAATAATCAGGAAGACATCAGTGGGAAGTCTAAAGCTTTCTTTCACTTCCCAAACAATGCTTTAAAACAATTTAACTACATTAGTGGTTTACGCCATAATATCAGAAACAGTCCAGTTGTATTTCAAGAGTTGAAAAGTTAATCAGACAGAAAACTAAATGCTGCATTTAAATGAGATGCTTTTTTTAAAACTATGATTTTCTAAGCAGCAAAAGAGTTCCAAAGTTCTAAAAAAGACTGAGTATTAATTAATCCCATCCAACATACTCTATTACATTATGGCATTAATTTTTTAAAAAAAGGAGAATTACTGAAATCAAATCATTTGATGTTGACAATTTTGAGTTGCATGACAATTTAAAGTTAGAGTAAGCCTCTTTTAATGACATAATAATTATGTCATAAAAAAATGCAATATTTGGCTTTTAAGAAAGAATTCTCCCCTATAATAAAGACACTAGCACTGCAGCTCTGGCTGAGGTTACATTTATATAACCTGAGCTCAAATGCTTTGCTGTTTTCAACTACTTAATTTCAGGGAGAATAAAAAGGAAAATTACTATTATTTTAGTCCCACTTTTAATACCATTCAAGTTTAATTGAACTTGCTAAAAAATAAATAAAAAAAAAAATATAGATAGATATAACTCTTAAGCACATCATTTTAAATGCTCTCTGAAACTCCTCCATATTGAATCCCAACTCTAGCTAATTTCTAAATCAATTAAAAGAGAAAGTTCTAAAGACTAACCTCGCTTTCCGCATGTGAGAAATTCCACTGCAAAAAGTATCCCCCCTATGGCCTTGGTCTAGACAGAAAACTAAGTAAATAAATTTTAAACCTATATATCAATGGCCATATTTTGTTCTTGATGATGGGCCACAAGTTGGGTAAACAAGGTTACAGTGAAGTGGATAGAGATCCACACAGAACTGCTAAACGGATGCAAAAGCAACATTGCTTTTCTGTCTCTCCTTCTGTTTGGATTTAAAGCCCTTTGAGCCAGGGTTCTGCTCTTGCTGTTACAAGATATAGAGCAACACAAGAATCACATCGAAAGGCCTAAATAATACCTAATACTGTTAACAGAGCTGCAATAATGCAACAATTATTGCTAAGTGAGCACTAATGCATAAAACAAAATTACACACATAGCACGTTTTTTATAAAAGTCACTAACTTGTAGGTTTTTTTAACCATGCCAGACATGATGTGGCAAGAGAAAAAAAAATAAATACACAAACAGAAACCTTCAACAGTAAAAAGCTTTAAGATTTGCCAAGACGCAGCACTTACACATTCAAACTATTTTCCTTTCAAGGTGCATACTCCAATAGCTGAACAACAGGTATTTTCCTTTCTACTCATTGTACTCGTAAAAACCTAACTCAGTAAAGGTTTGACTAAGCAAAAAAGAAAGCTTTGTTAGTAAGAAAAGAAAATTTAAGTCAACTAAAATGTGCGATCCATATCACCTGTTTGTGGACATTTGCTTGGCATACATACTCATTTTTAGACTCCTTGCTGATATTATTGTTTTGATTTTGGAATAGCTGGAAAATTGTTACATAACATGATATGGTATTACTGAGATTGTAGTGGCGATCAGCTCTCAGAAGTCTTAAGCTTTTAAAGACAATTTTTTTAAAGTACTGTTGAGATACCAAATTTTTTTAGAACATAAAACGCAGTTGTGTCATCTAAAAAAAAAAAAAACCAACAAAAACCAAAAACCTCTCACCAAAAAGAATAGTGATCAAAATCACAAAAACAAATATATGGACAAAAATCTGATAAAATATATTAACTAAAAATGACTTCACAAAACACTAAGGCTAAACAAGAGATAATATTAGATATAGTATAATTCCATACAGCTCTGTTGCATCCCAGTGTACCCAGTTCTCAGGATGTCACCTAGATTTTTTCTGTTTGAAGATGCAATAGAACAAACCACAAAGATTGCAAATCAAAATAACTCATTTTCAGTGAGAGGTGGAAAACAGCTTGACTGCCTGCATTCATAAAGTACTGAGGAAAACAAAGGCATGTGGCAAGAGGTTTCGGGAGGGAATGAAATCTAGAACAATAGAGAAGAGTAAAGTAACATGGTTTCATAGCAAAATAGTGTTTTTGACTACTACAACTCCAGCTGAGGAAGAAGGAACTTCATGTTAGCAGCTGTCTGGAAGCAGAGAAATCGTGGTTGTCCCCCAAAGTTTTCTAAATGGTGACGAACTGAAGCAGACGAGCACAGAGAGGCTCTGTAATGGTGTCTATAACCCCTTATCTTTTCTGGAACCCAAAGGTCTTAGAAACCTTCATAAAACCCCAAGTTGCTTATTGACTCGACTATCTCTGATAGTTGAAGTGAAGAAACCATACAATTGGGATTTGTGAAAGCAGATGTATAAGCTACTGCTGGGATGCCTAGGATGTCTGAAAGTCCTACCCTCAGAGATGAGCGGTACATCGAGACAAGATATAGTGTTCCAGCCTATCCTGATTAAGAGAAGCCTATGCAGATTCATCATAGTGAAATCCAAGTACAGCAGACCCACTAGTAACGGATTCCTAAACAAACAAACAAACAACCCACAAACCCAAACACAAAAAACAAATCCAAGTCATGAACCAAAAAGGCCAATATTTTTAAAACTGCCTTCAGTAGAAACAACATAGGAAATAAACTTGACCTTTATTAACACAAAAGGGAAGATTTTGTAACAAACTCACAAAAAACCCCATACACATGTATTTCACTTAACTTTAGGCACTGTATAATCTCAGGTTTTCCAATTCCTTAATCAATGCAGAGAGATGAGATCTTCCAGGGGCTAATTTAGAATTTGCATGGGTTAAATTACCTCTGACATCGTTCCCCCTCAAGACAGCTTTGGGTCACTAAGTTTCGAAGACAGCACTCAGCTAAATGCCTATAGATGGTGGATTGTGTTGAAATGCAACTGAGTGAACAAGCACACTGAAGTCCTCAGGTAATACCTATTCCTTTGTTCAGAATTTTGTAAATCCCTCATTTTCCAAAGATTCCTGGATTTCTTTAGGCTGTGGAAAAAAAAAGTTGACATCACTCACTAGAACTTATTCTATACTACCTTTTAAAATAGAGAGATATTAAAAAGAAATCAAATAGCTTATTATATTTTCACATATCCCTACATAATTACCCAATATTTATGCACTTCAATCTTTATCTTAAAAGCCATGGTGAGTAAATTTCTTGTCAGTATTTTTTAAATTTTTATATTATCTTCAAGTACACACTTTAGTCCCACTAAAATGACTATTTATATACACACTAAGACTAATTCAAAGCCTACTGAAACCATTGTTAGGTCTTTTACTAATGTCAGAAACTCTGAATCAGACCTTGAATCTCATAACTACCAACAGAGCTCATGATCTTCACATATCGGGTCATCATCTCAAGAAAATTCAACTACAGAAATGTAGCTAGTAAACTCAAAGTGGGAATACATACCTCAAAATTACAACTGCTAGCAGAAAAGGGTTGAAATAATCAGTTTGCAGTTTATGTATCCAACATTACATACACAGAGATCAGACGTATACTTCCACGTGAAGCACACTTAGGCATTTTTTGGGGGACGAGAACTCCAAGTGTACACCGCAGCTGTAATTCAAGCCTGAATATTCAAAGTAGGCCTTCACACCAGTAGTGAGACGTGAATTAAGAAAGCCTGGCATTGTCTTCACTGTACCTACATTGCACGATACATTTAATCATGGCGTTTATTTCCAATTCAAACAAAAACGTGAAGGCAGTTTGTGACGATGCATGAGTTAACAGCAAATTAGCTACCTAGTGCACTGACCCTGAAGTGGCTGTTGCAAAACAGAACTAAGCACAGATAAAATCCTTCCAAGAAACTTCACACAGGCCTTCCCAGAGATCCATCCTGCCCCAGCTACATGCCTAGAAATGCCCCATTAGTTACCTTAAACGGGGGTTCAAGTACAGATGTCTTCTGACAAACTAAGACTGTAGCTGCTTTCTAACCCTCCCTTTCCACCGTGATCCTTAACCAAACAGCTGGTTGTTGAAAATTACAGAAGCAAAATAAAAATAGTTTCTGTGGGTCTTCACTTTCTGTAGCAATTAATACGGCTTTACGTACACACGTAGATAAACTCACACATTGAACAATGCAGAATCAGTTTTGGGGTTTGTGGGTTTTTTTCCCTAAACGAGATGAGAATTACAGCAACCCTCGCTACCATGCCCACGACTTCTCCTCCAAGACTAGCTTCTTACGTACTTCAAGTCCCTGGCTGGTGCCCACCGCTTCCCAAACAGGGAATTAGTCCGACCTGGTCTGCCCTCTCTACATGACACTTCAGCTGCATTCACAGGCTGGGAAGGGAACTCGGTGGCTGAAAGGAGCATTTTCTTGAGCAGAAGCATTTTATATCAAGTGCTACAGGTTTTCCAAGCAGAGCCTCTTAGTGAGGGAATGAAAAAAGGAGGACAAATGCCCGCAGCAGAACTCCCATGCCACAGCTATTGTGGCCTGAAATCTCAAAGCAGCTCTAATTTACTCGGCAGGCTGCTTCATAGCGCTCGCGTTACGGGGGCTGAAGGCTGGCCATCACCCTGCACCCACCTACGCTTTCTTTGTGCTTCTCAGAAGACAAAAAATAAAAATCCATCCTGACAGGGTTTTTTCCACCCTATAATAGGAAACACCTGATGTACACTGAAGAAGTATCTAACGTACTTTTATCACATACCACACAAAACAGCACTCGATCTGGCTACATTTACGTGGTGGGCAAAATAAGCTGGAGATGTGTGTTCTGTCTAACCGTGCTCAGTACCCTCGGCTACGATATTTCACCATACTTAACTACACTTGCTTACCACTTTAAAACAGCAGCGTGTCCTAACATCCACTGCAGGCATACAGCTACTTGGGACTCGGCCAAGGAGGGTGGCGGAGGGGAATCTCCCCAGGAAGCTGGTGACACTGGCACACTCTGAAGGCATTTCGCACAGCCTGATAAGCTTGAGTTTTGTGCAAGGTGCAACAAGTTCTTCCATCTAAAAACCACACTTTGTGGTGGGGGGCAGTGACCACTTTTTATGTATGGTTTAGTGTCTTGAATGCTTGCCTAGAAATGGGGACCCATTATTCCAGCACAGCTTCTACCAGAAGTTCAAAACCACCCAGCGGGTCTTACCAGGCGCCCGATTCAGCGTGCTCGCTGCCTCACTTCGCGCTAGGCAGCTACCCGGGGTCTCGGTGCCTCGAAGTTCGGTACGGATACCCCAAGCGTGGGCATGCCGGCTCACGGGATCCAGCCTTTAGCAGCTTCCTGCTCTTTTTCCCTGCTTTGTTGCCACTGAAAGACCAGACCCTTGATCTTTTACCCAAAAGTACAACTAAGAGTAAAGACTTGAGATTTGTACCGGGGATGTTGGCTACCCATTTTGTTTCTGTCTATGTGTTGATCTGCACATAAGTCTGCAGTCTCCCTTATGGGAGAAAAATATGAATCAAGTTCTGTTTTCACATTACTGCAAGCCCAGAGTAACTACTGGCTTAATACATTTATTTGGGATGTACAACTAAATAAATAAAAGAACGTAAGCCAAAATGAGTCTTAGATTTATAGGTCTAGTTTATGATTTTTAAACTCCTTAACAAATGAGAACAGTCACATATTTTTGATATGCAAAGTGTATTCCACATTGTTTAGCACACTCAGTTTAGGAGAAGTGGTGCATTTATATTTAAGCATAAAACAAATTATCTTTGCTGCCTAAATACACTACTTCAAAGCTTAATTTTTTTTTCCTGTTAGCAATATTGCCAAATCTTATTTTCATCTTCAAACAGAGCTTTTACTGTTTTACTTAAAATTCCTGGAGGCAATCACAATTCAAACTTTCACATATGCTTTTATACAAAACACAGCAATGACAAAAAACTCTAAAAAATGTAATATTTCTTCCAAAGCCAGAAAGGTCATTTGGACCGAGGTGCCCAAAATTACCGAATGGATTTGGCTCAGTAGGATAATTCCTTCTGCATGTAGCTACAGCTTCCTCCTTCCTGTCTTTTTCAGATACTTCTAGATATAAATAAGGGCAAGCTGGAGCTGCATAAATTATTTGTACAGCTTGCTCCCTGTCATGATGTTTATGGGACGATCACAGCTCTTCTCTCTTCACTAAACTAGAAACAGGCATGTCATGATGATACCTGCTCTAGTTTACCGATGTATGATAGATGAATGTCCGCTCACATAAAAGCGGCATGTGTGCTTGTAAGAGGACAAGTAAGGACATGAACGACATTTGCATGCACAATCTCCGATTGTGTGATGAGATATATTGCCGTTACAATTATGAGAGACACCCGTATGTTACTCACTGATGAGCACGTCTCGGGATGAAGTCATGTTTGGATACATCACTTGAATAAAACAGACTGCTATTATCAGCTGATTTGACAGGAAATAACTACATTTTAGTCTTGTATGATTATACCTCATTAATTCCCCATGTTTCTCACATCAAGCACTAAATCAGACCACCCCACCTCAAAATCAAAAGAGGATCTGATAAGCAAAGAGTCAAAGAAAAGAACAACAGCCCACAATGCCAAACTATTTCTGTATGAGAGCTGTAAAATAAACGTAAAATTATGAATGGCAATACCCAAATGATTATACACTACTTCTTACAAAACAAGAACTGGTGAAAATCTAAAGAAACAATCAAATAACAGGTTTACAATAAAGAAAAGTGGAGGAGCGGGGGGAGGTTCCACCTCCCCTCCAAGATACAATTATGTGGTGCAACTCATACCCATTGCTGTGGAGGACTCTGAAGGCCAGAGCTATAGACAGCCATAATGAAGGAATTAGGCAGACTTGGAGTGGGTAAGTATATAACTGGATAATAAATTTGGTGGGCTAGAGTTACCCTGGCTCAGCCCTAATCTGCTGCCTGACGGAAGTCAAAGGATAAAACTGGAAAAAAGCATCTCTCCACTTCAAGCGCAGTCCTTCAGTATTCACAACACAATCAGATGAAATATTAACCCAGATGGACTTCAGCGTGATATTTCCAATGTTTTTAGTCCGACTACAATTAAAACAAAAGAGCATTTTGGTACGTAATACTATATGTATCTGTACAAAGGTATGCTGCTTGGACGGTCAGGTACACCAAAGACAGATCCTCTACTCCAACCTCCTGCATGCAATGGCCATTTTCATCTACGTATCTCAGCACTAAATCAAACGTTTTAGAAACATAAATGCTCCTACCTGAGAGCATCTAGACTTGATGATCAGAATGCTAAAGTCACCATTTCCCTTGACAGTTTATTCCTAAGACTAGTCACTCTCACAGTTCAGAAGAGGAAAAAAAAAAAAAAGCACTACCAATGTCTCTGACTTAAGTTTTTAATTTCTGCTATACCTTTTGCCATGTTACATTTTCTCTTTTCCAAAGTTTTCTACATGGTTTTCTTTTGATCTGCAACTCTTTAAAGCTCTCACTAGAAGTTATTTTCCTCTCACTCTTTTCATTGTTATGCCTCTCTTTCCCCCAACTCAATTTTTCAGTGCAGGTTCATCTGTAGACATCAAAATTGGAGACAGTAGCTCAGTAGCCATCTTGCTAGTGACACACGCAGAAGAGGGGAGGAGGGTATGCCTCTGCTGCAACTCACGGGTGTTCCCTTCTACATGTGTGAGGTTCTTAGGATCCTTTCTCAATGACAACACTCTAATCAAAGATCACATAAAAATGTATTTACTATGGCTCTTAAATCTTTCTTCTAGTACTACTTCCCATTATTTAGTCTTCTATCTATGTAACAAGTATATTCAATCTTAAATACTAGAAGGCAAATCAGTTTCGTTTAAGTATCATAAGTTTAAAGACTCATTATTTTGCATTGCTCGACTCATGATTTTTCACAGTTGGGACTGCCAGCATTTTACTACAGCAGGGTGAAAAAAGTCTTTGTATGTGATGTAGCAGCTAACAGTTACATAGGAAGTACTTCTGCAACAGTAAATATATGTTTGTTTATTGCTCTCCCTATCTTTATAGGTCGTCCTTTTATAGGCCGTATAAAACACTATTGCAATTTATTACTAAGGCCATTAAAACTTGCATGGTAAGACAGTTGAACTATTCTTTATGTTAAAGTTTCCAGGCTTTCAAGACAACATTTTCTCTGATGCTTTGCTTCTGCCAGTGCTCACTGCCAATCATAAATATAAGGCCTGAGAGGATCAGGATTATCATGCTGAAATATCAAGGCACTCCACTGGATTTGAAATAAGGTTTTTAATTGATTCATTTCCACTTTCCTTTCTAACAAAGTTAAACAGTCTCTTGCCATAAAAACATGAATGGGGAATACAGGGAGTTGCATTCAGTCTTCCTCATTTGTCATATTTTCTATGAAACTGTCACTTGGAATGCTGGAGCAGAGAACTGCACTTCAAGTACATATCACCTGGGGTTTTTTTTTTTGTAATCATGGCCTACTAAAAGCATCTTTTTTTCTATTAAAAGCGGAGTGAAACGTTATGTTACACTTCACAGGTTGGGACAAATATGAGAAAAGGATAGGGTAGCTGTCAAACACTTCTGACTCCAATTAAATGAGTAAGTGCGAGAGAGGTGACTCAGGTCTCACTTCTCCACTCAGAATAAAACACTTATTGAAGAAGAATGAAGATGAAGCAAGTGGGTAGGAGCAGGAGCAAAAGAGACCCCAACTTCAGCATCTGAGTTAGCAGAGCATAGACAATCGATTCATTGGCACTGCCACGAAGATCCCCGAGTGTATCTAAAGGTACATTTGTGAACAGTCGCATTCAGTTATAGAACAAACCATAGAACGTTATAATTATGCATGTATTTATTCCTTGATCTGCACAGACTGAGACCCCTGGAAAACTACTTAAAGGTATCAGATTAATAAAAGGAAGGTTATTAAGTCAATTACTTCTGCCTTGTGCATATCTTTTATCAGCTTTTATACTTTGAAGTGATATACAATGCAATACAGTATTTTAAGTGAGAGGAGCCAAAGTTAACCCAACTCAGCCTACTATTCATCCACTTCAGATAGAGTGGACACTGTCATTTGGCTGCATGGCGAGTCAGGCAGCTAACAGAAAAGCTTCTCTAAACAAAGACACGATTTTGGCTTGAAAATGTTTCTTCTAAATAAAAACAGTTCTCCTCTTGATAAAGCACATTTGCTGCGCTTTACTAGATTTCAACAGTATACTTATATATGAGTATACAGACTTAAAACCTTGACATCTACAAAATATTTATAAACATAGGAAGTTAACAACCTGGAGTCTTAACATACACCTAGGTATGGTAGTCTCATCAAAACTGTAACGAGTACAATAACCAGCTCCTGAAAAACAGTTTATCCATCTGCAGTTAGAGTCTCTCCTCCACAGTTATCAGAGTTGGTAAAAAAGTTTTAGGCATTGTGTAAAAAAACAGGCAGTTAACAAAAAAAAAAAAAGGTGGAAACAAATACCTATTTTTAAGACTATTTCCATTTTAAATTTGTTTTCCCCATGATTCCGTCTTTTCTAAATTGTAACTAGCCTACTGGAAACCAAACCATAAAATTAGAAGAGATTATTTCATGGAAAAAAAAAGTGAGTAATTTTACTTCAGCTATAGCAGAATTGTTAGCTGACAATTTTAAGTACACGTTAATTAACTTGAAAATAATAACACATATTTTAAAAGATCTATGCGCGTATATAGATACAGACACATTTTATATATGAGCATGTTCATGTTTGTGTGTCTATACGTTTAAGGGGGGGAAAAGCATCATTAGATTCTATAGTTAGACCTAAATTAAGAAGCATCTGGATAGAGAACAATACATTAAAATAAAACTATATGACCTCAGGAAATTCCATACTAAAATTATCTCTCCTTTAATTCCACTGTATTAGCACTGAACGGGAATCAAGACAACAGCTGGTGTTAGGTATCAGATGCATTGCTCTAATATACAGGGGTTTTTTTTAAATTAAAATATATTTTAGACTCTCTCAACATAGAATATGTTATATAGCGTTCCCATTAACCTCAGTGTCCGGCTACATGTTGCTGGAGATGCAGGAATAATTGGACAGCAGTTCCCATCTCTTTCCTGCTGCTGCTGCTTTTCTTTATCCCTTTCCCCTTCTCCTTCAGCCACTTGCTATTTATAACTCCGCACCAACTGATGGGATTTAAACACTAATCAAAGCTTCAGTACTTCAGCAACCTTTCAAGCTTGGTCTGAAAAGTCCCTCAGCAATTTCAGCAAAGAGGATATGGAAAACGCTACATGCAACTGAAAAGAGCTGCTCTAGTTACACAAGATAAACACGCATGCACACACTTATTTCATTCAATGCCCCCCCGCCCCATATGCCCACTTGAAAGTGGTAACTTTTGAAACTTGAAATTTCTGAAGAAACCTTGAAACTGTGGCTGATGAGGTCATGCCATGTATTCCTTGTACGTGCCTGTCGCTGTCTTTTAGTTACAAGAGAGGTTCAGACAGCGTGACTCAGTTGCTTAACCTTTAAGCAGAGGAAGGGAGATAAAGTGAACCAATAATCAGAGATGTTTTCCAAAGAATTACTGCTTCCTTCAAGGCATTTTCTGCTCTAAGGCTACTTTTCCATAGGACATTGCGAAGTGAAAAGAAAATAGGCCCTCACAGCTGAGTTAACAGTACCACTGTGAGCTGAAGTTATTGATCAACAAATGTCCTAGACTACCACCCAAAAACCCGCCCACCTCTACTCTTTCTACCCCCAACAGCTTATTCCTGCCCTCCCACAAGTCCTTCCCTCCTGCACAGACACAAACATATATGAAGCCAAGAGTTAAACCAGCCTGAAAAAGTGGTCCAACCAAGTACCCCTTAGCCCTTCACACACTCCCCCCACGCAAGCTGTCTTTCAGATCACGTTCCCGACTGTTCCCCAAGCAGATCCCCACATGCTCCTCGGGGCACTCGGGAAGGGACAGCGCGGGGGACAAATAAACAAGTGGGCGGTGGGAATGCTGTTTGGGCTCGCAGCGCCGAACTACATGGGTTTAAGCAGTTAACTTCAGCTGGAACTACTCCAATTTTTCCACTTAAAAGACCTTGTTTCTAGTTGTTTATTCAAACCTTTTGACAGAGTTTAACCTGAAGCTTGATTTTTTCACTGTGGAACTCTCCTAATGCCAGTTTTTTGTCCACATTAAAATAGTGCAGCCTCCTCAATGAAGATTTGTAGCATCTTCGACAGGGAAGCATTATCTGGAGTGATAGAGAAAAGAAAGAAAAAACATAGGGTGCCTCAGGGGCATACTTCGTCATCTTCAGCGTAATTTGCCCACCAAATAAGCATTATAGCTTATGAATTTCCAGTAAAGACTGCGGCAGATTGCTCTGCTAAAACGCAAAAAGGTTTAACAAGAGATCAGTACACCTTCCCTGAAGCTGCTGAACAAGACTCGCTGTGCCGGTATGTGCTGGATCTCAGAGAAGAGAGTGGGAGAAGCAGGAGAAGCGGCTGCGATCTGAAGCTAGCAAAGCAGATGAGTGAGAGAGAGGACACCAAAGAGGGACCTGGGGTGGCATTGAGTTTTCTATGCAGAGGCAAAGAACCAAAAGAATCAAAGAGCTGCGACAGCCTGATGCAGCTTTCTTGCCATTTATTCACATGAGAAAGGGCAATTGAAGATTAGGATGATGAGCACGTAGAAGAGAAGGAAGATGTCAAATCAGTTTGGTGAAGAGGAGAAGCAAGTAGTAGAGAAAGCAGCAAGGAACTGGAGATAGATTTAAGACACAGGAGTTGCCCAAGAGCACAGGTGAAAGAAGCCTAAAGGTACAGCCTGCTGTTCCCCTCAGCTCTTTTAGTATTTACACAATGCTGCCTTCAATGGGCAAAAAACACCCCAAGGTTTTAAGACAGGGGCTTCCATCTCTTCAGCTGGACCAGCTTCCTTACAAATTCACAGCTCTCAAATGAGGTTCAGCACAGCTGGCACAGGCTGCTGTGAAGGAGGTGGAAGCACTGAAGCTGGTGCTGGTTACCACCTCCCAATACCAAGCCCCATTCAGTCCGGCGGAGGAACAGGTTAAAATAAGGAGGATGGAGCAGGCTGGGACATGGGGTGACAGTAAGCAGCAGATAAGGGAAAAGGCAGCACTCCCATGCTTTGGGAAACTGGTCACACACACCCATGCCTACTGAAGACTGTACTCTGGACTCGGACGATAGAAATATGGACATTTTTGTTGATTTTTTCAACGTCCCTTAACATCAGGCAACTCCAAAAAGCATTAGAACATCACAAAAAAGGTAGTTTTTAATTCTAGCATTGTGTGATTTCTGAACACTTGATTTTTACTGAAGTGACAAACTAATTTATATATTCATATACTACACACATTTACAGTTGCAATGCCTGCCATTACTACTAGATTTATCTTGGCTCTAGGCTAGCGTATTATTTATGTGGAATGACAGCAAAACGTTGATCATAAATCTTCATGTCGCAGCAACAGAAAGGTTTCCAGACACTGAACTAGTGTCACTGAAAGATCAAGTACAAAGTAGAAGGTAAACAATATTTGTTTATATATCCTTCCATTAGTTTAGTAAGGATCACAATCACTTTAGTTACAGTAGTTCTACAGAAATCGTTTTGGGCAGCTACCTCCACTCAACATTAATACAAATAATAACCCACCAAGGGATGGGCATACAAACTGTCAGCATAAGTTTAGGTGTTCATGAGCTGCATGAATTTTGTTGCAGTAATTAACCTGTTTACAAATATGTCATTAACCAGCTCACCCTCCTGCTACACAAAACACAACCACAGTACTATTTAATCACAAAGAAAGCAGAGTTGGAGCTTAATAGTTGATTCTGGGCCACTTTCTGCAGGAAGCATAGCTGACTAGTTAAATTAGCAATTTGGTCCAGCATTACCAGTCCTTCACTTAAATATTTATTTTAATTTTGTACGTATACATGGAAAAAAAGTGGCAAAAAAAAAGTAGTCAAGATCAGATTATGTTATACTAAAACAAGATTTACTTCCCTGTAAGGTTTTCCCCCTCATCTTTTACTTCCATATATTATAAAATATAACAAGTTCAACAAGTATTTTGCTGTCAAATAAAAAGTTCTGTTTTACTCAAAAAAGCAAAATTGGTTTGCTTAATAAGACCTACTAAACACCCTCATTACTTGCAAAGGTTAAATGAAAGAGACACTTTTACTTGAATAAACCGTTCACATTGGCAGTCACAAGGATATATTTGTGAGGAGGTAACATACCCACAAAGAATCACTGCAACAGGTACCTAGAATCATAGTATCATAAAAGTTGGAAAAAACCTCTAAGATCATCAACTCCAAGCATCAATCCAACACCACCATGCCCCCTAAACCATGACGTAACTACTCCTAACTCCTTTCTCTACAGAGTAAAGCAGGATCTGTCACTAGAAGCGATTTACCTAAAAAGTTTTACTTAACATTTAAGAGTACCCATAAGTAAACTGTTGCACAGTCACTATAATCCAGCATAAATCTGTGCTGCTACCAAAAGGAGTACCCTCATTTTACCTCCCCCACACCAGCTTTTCCAACACCAGTAGAGGGAGGAGTAAGAATTAGGAAAACAGGGACAGGCTTCTGGCTGGAGCACCCTTCCTATCGAATCTATGCTGCAAGTACAGCCTTATTTACCATAGCCCAGATGCAATGCAGTAACTTGTTACTCACACACACTACCTTTTCCAGCTACTATGGCTAGAACCAGAAAAGTGTGACCAATTATACCTTTAGATCAGCAGACCCAGAAAAGTGTGACCAATTACACCTTTAGATCAGCGCTGCTTACAGCAGTGTAATTATACTAGAAAATTTATTTATTGCAACAACTCTTAAGTCAAACCACTGCAATTTCAGTTAAAAAAAAAAAATATCCTTTGTCCTTCCCAGGTACAGCTCTGCCAGAATTTGTAATGAAATAAAAAAAAAATGCCCCAAAGAGGGTGGTAGAAATTTCTCACACTGTTGTGATCATCAGTCAGTAGAACTAGAAAGGTTGTGGGGTTTTCTTATTTGTTTGTTTCCTTTCAGTTTCCTAGAAGACTTTGAAGCCAATATTGCGGTCCAGGTAAAGTATTTCTATTTCAGAGTATCAGGATACTGGCTGCAAAATAATTCTGATTTGATGAAAGGACATTGGAAAATAATTGGTAAGCAGTGGATAAGAGTAGTTCGACACAAAATTCAGCCACTTCAATGATTACCAAAATGAACGTTTATTAATTCCGTTTTTCTTTCAAGAATGCTACTCAGCTATCGGTGCAAATTTTACGATAAGCAATTCACTCCACATCTTAGTAAGACTTTGCATTTACTTTAAAACCCTCAACACTGCACTGTAACTGTGTGCCTATTGTAATGAAGCCAGTTAGCTAATGAACAAACCTTCAGAATAAGCTTTCTGAAGCTCAGAAATAAGCTGCCTCAGAATAAGCTTTCTTTTTAATAGCTTCCTCATTAGGCAGTTGGCAAGTTAAAAAAACATACAGTGATTATAAAAATTTAAGTGTTTGCAAAAGCTTGTGTTAAACAATCTGTAACAGAGATTTTGAGGAATTTGTTATGCATGTTATTTATGGGAGGAAAGAAAACAAAAATCAAAGATAAATAGTTTTCACATTTGTAATAAAGAATATGTAGAATAATAGCAGAATTCAATAAGTTAGCACAAATGTGGGACAAATATTTAGAAGAAAAACCTGAAGATTATACAGAAGAACTTCAATTTTATTAAATATATTACTTGTTAGATAATATCTCAAAGAAAATCATAAGGATCTAAACATATATGCCTCAGGGTGATGGTTAGCAAGATGCAAATATTCCTTGGACAGAGCCGCATGTGGTACTTCTCTAGTGAGGGAGAAGAAAGATGTCCCAACACCACAAAGAAGGAGGAACAATGAATACAAAAGGGAAAACAAAAATTACCCTAGAGGACTTAATTTTCTTTGGGTGAAGACAGCGGTTTCTAAAGGGGTAACACTGGCTGTCTGCTAAAGCTCACAATATGTCTCCTTAGCTGAAGGGTTCCCTTTAATTCCCTTATCTTCTCCCTCCTCCTGGAAGAGAAGAAAAGGGAATTAAGGGAAATTTTGGACCTAACTGTTTAGGAGCCAACTCTATCACCTTCCTCTAAATAATCCTGCAACTCTTCCCACACTTGTATATGCAGTAGAGCATCAAGAGCAAGTCAGAGTCACTTGGCTTATGCCTCTACTCAGAGCACTGCAGCTGTGTTCACCGAGTAGCATTTGGAACACAACACAAACAAATCCATAATAAGGGTTCCAGGCCACATAAGCAGCTCAAGAGAGCTACAGATTTTTATTCTGACCTGGAGGGAAAATACTGCCCAAAGCTGTCAAAACCACACGCAGAAATCAATTGAAAACACATCATGATGTAACAAAGGTCAAAAAAAAAACCCCAAAAAACCCCACCAAAACACCCACACACCAAAAAAAAAAAAAAAAAAAAAAGAAAAATGGGGGAGGGACATAGATGGGTAGAGACGCTGACATTGGACCCAGTACCTGCGACTAACCAAAATACAACACACCTTTATATTTAATTCAAATATAGTATTAAAGAATTAAATTACACAGTTATGTTTCTTTAGTTTGGTCTTTGAAAATTTCAGGATATATATGCCAGATCCCAAAATAAACAGCAAATTTTATTTTCTAAGTGCTAAAAATAACTTTTGTGCCTGTGTAACACACAGGAATCAAGGAGAGAAGTGGAGAATATTAACTGTAGAATAAGTCTTTACAGATATCAGAGGTCACTAAGATCAGGTAAGCTACACTGCACCTGAGCTGGCACCATCCCAGCATGAAGTAGTTCAGGATCTACTGACCGCTCATGGCACCTTCGACATAAAACTAGACAAATCCATGGACAAGAGGTCCATAAAGAGACACTGAAGGGAAGAGGCAGGGGGATGTCCTCTAATACCCTCAGTCCAACAACTGTGGCTGCTAGCACTGTACGAGGGGAGTGAACTGCAGAAAGCAGCTAAGCCCAAAAGCTCTCCCCAGGCAGAACAGCGTGTGCTGCTGAGACTGACAGAGGCCAAACACTTGTCTAGGCAGACCCAGTGGGGTATTTCTTACATACTCATGCTTTAGGAGATACATGGCTAGGCTTGACATATATCTTAAAAATTTGCAGCCATGGGTTCCTGATAAATTTGCTTAGTCATATGCACCTAGCTAGTGCACATAACCAAGCTCTCACAAATCTTACCCGACAGTAACTTCTTATTGTTAACAGGTGTAAACAACCTTTACAAGATTGTTGGCATATTTCACAGGTTACTTTGAGAGCTCATCTCATTTCTTAAAAAAATCGTTAAAGACATTAAATATACAGCTCATGGTTTACAACTCAGAAGATAGCTAGTCCCATTAAATCTCTCACTGTATAAATGTGACAGGCAGAAAAACACATTCAAAGCATAATGAACACATAGGTTGAATAATCCTACATCGTCTTGAAACAAGCCTCCAAGAACAGCTTTTATGTGTGTATGGGCAGTTCTTTAAAAAAGGGATTTTAATCATACTCGTGCCTGACATGATACAAAATACTCTCCAATCAAGACACACTTTTGAAATAAATATGTAAGTGGAATTATTAGGAAAGAGAACAAAACATCATTGTGTCCCTACACACATCTGTGGTGTCCCACATCCGGAATCCTGTATGCACTTCTGGCTCTACCCTCTCTTTGTTCTGCAGTCTTAAAGAGAATTGAGAAAGGTATGAAGTCAGATGATCAAAGGTAAGGAACAGCTTCATTACAAAAAACAGGTTATGTAAGTGAAGGATCCTTAGCCTGAAAAAGAACAATGGAGGGGAAGACTCAATAAAACCACAAGCAGCATGGACAGTAGTGTTCCCCAACTTGTCCAGGACAAGGACTGTGGAAGTTTCATCCACAATTAACAGGCGTCAGGCTCAAGATGAACAAAAGGAATGGTTCTTTCAATTTTAGGGCTTGGTTGTTGTTGTTGTTTTTAATTTACTATTATATATATTGAACAGAAAATCCACTCAAAGCCAAACTTCTTGATACAGAAAGGTGACGATGTCAAAAGCTTCTGTGTACTCAATAAGCACCTGGATAACATGTAGGAGAAGTCAACTGAAAGCTATTAAGTAAAAGAAAACAAAATAATCCCCCCACCCCTCATCATTTAAGGCAAGGAAGTCCACAAGCTGCCCTACTGCCAACAGTTTGTAGCCATGTACTGACAGTTTCCATTTCTTTGCTCAGAAGGAGGTTGTCAAGTAGGTCCTGTAATTTGGCAGGGCCTTGGATGGTAAGGGCATAAATAAAAAGGAAAGAGAAAATCCAGCCAAAAGAGCCAAGAGGTACTGGAAGAGCCAGAAGAGTGGCTGTAGCCAGGTGCATGTTGCCATGGTTGCCCTTTCACTACGCAAAACATGATGAGCCTGCAGACTCTGTGAACATCTGATGCCTGCTCTTAGGATTTCCAACTGAAGTCCCCAGCTGGTCAAGGAATGAGCAGCAGGTACATGCTGGCACACCAGGGTTTCAGGGTTTCTCCTAGACATGGCCTGTGGGATGCAAAGGTGAAGAAAAAGCAGCAAGCGGAGTACAAATCTGCCATGTCATTTCCATGGGATGGTTTGAGGACAAATCAGCTGGATGTCACACAAGCAGCCGCCCACAGGGGAATCAAGCAGGACAGCTCAGAGAATAGAGGATAAAAAGAAACTTTTGGGGGCCAGGACTCAGTGGGCACTGTTATCTTGCAGTAAGAGACATGCCCATGACCAAAGGGCAGCCTTCACTTGGAAGGAACTGAGGAGAAGGTGTGACAGATTCCTCCTCATCATGTGCTGTGCATGAGGTTTCCAACATCATTCTCCAAGTCATCCTCTGCCACATCAGTGGGGCACACTGTGCATGTTTAGTGGCAGCAGGGGCTGTCCAACAAGACTGCCCGTGTTAGATATTGTTGAAAACGGCATACAGGGCTCACCTGGTCAGACAAAATGCCTGGTTCAGCCATTCTTCTACTCCTACGCAACTTCACTACTCAAAATAAATACCATAAGCCAACTAATCATGGAGTAAAGCAGCAGCTTACAGACTCAAGGGAAAAATACAGATCATCTGTCTGTCATAAGAGATGAGGACTTGAAAAATGTCATTGATTTTCTGAAAACATTAGCGAAGATATCCAAAGAGTTTCATTACTACAAAGAGCTTTTTTATGGTATTAATCTACATTAGTAATGGCTGTTCAGTTTAGAGTTTGTCTAATTCTTTAGTTCTACCTGATGCAATAGAACAGCCTCATTCTTCCTTCCTTTGAAGTATGGTCCTGCCCTCTGAAAATCCTTCACTGCTCCTTCCCCTACTTCCTGTTCCAAGATCAGGGTTCAATGTGCCTTTACTACCTTAGCAGTCTGTCCACAGATACTTCAGAAAGGAAAATACTCAAAACTCCTCTACAGCTTTTTATTCCTTTCATTTGTTTTTAGTGATTTGATCACCTGCTGGCCCAGCCACCTGGAGAAAAAAAGAGAAGCAGGATTCTCATTAAAGATCCTCATCATTTTCACAGTTGATGATTGGAGAGAAATAGGCAGCTCTTCTTGGGTAAGAAAAATAAAAGCATTTTTTCCACACACCATTTTCCATGCCTTTCAGTTGTACAGGCTGCATTTACTCTGACTTGAGTGCCATGGTACTGTAACTGCAGAGACAACCCTTTATCAACCAGTTGGCCACTCTAAGGCAGCCTGAT
Source organism: Phaethon lepturus (assembly GCF_000687285.1). Lineage (NCBI taxonomy): Eukaryota > Metazoa > Chordata > Aves > Phaethontiformes > Phaethontidae > Phaethon > Phaethon lepturus. The sequence continues at coordinate 8,509 of NW_010556674.1, read as the reverse complement.
CTCAATCTGAGTCCAGACAGTTCATCAAACCCACCTCCCTCAGCACAGACCCAGTGAATCGCCTCCTAAGACGGGTCCTGACAATCTCATCTGCCCAGTACTATTAACATGGCACTCCTGGCAGGCAAAAGAAATTGCACCACGGCAGCCAGGAGCTGCCCAGCTGCTGGGCTCTGCTGAGCCACAAGAGGAGCCTAGACCTTTCCAAACTGTGTGTTCGAAAAAGTACATTCTCATGTCTCAGGGTGCACTTGGTAACACAAGGCAGAAGACACAAACACAGCATCACTCCAAGCAAGTGAGCAAGGAGACCCTTGGAGAATTTGATTTTGAGCCTAACCTCTTGGCTTCTGCTGCCTGACAGTTTAGATGAAACCTCCACGAAAGGCCATGAAACTTTACAAAGGAGATAGGCCAATGCCCACCATATTCAGTCATGTCGGTGGGATGTTTAGCAGCTGTTAATGTTCTCCTGGAAGCTGTGCCCTGCACAACAGGGTTCTTGGTATTGTTAAATGAACCAATATTTTGCTCTTCTCTAGCCAGCCAGAAACACACCCAACTGGAAAGACAAAATAATTGTCCATCACTATCTTCCTTCCTGGAAAAAACACTTCATGTTTACTGAACCTATTGTGATTCAACAGTGCAAGCCTGCTGATTTCTAACAAGATTGTGTCGTTTCCTCCAAATCACAGAATATTTCAATATTAACGATACAAAGGAAATAAAATTTTTAAAAGTCCTTACAGCAAAGAGATATTGACATACATGAATAAAATGAAACAAAGTAAATGGTCATATTTGTACCACAGCAGCACTCTGCCTGTTACGCAAGATTTGCTGGGGAGCGGGTGGGGTGAAGAGGAAGTCATAGGCTCCGTTTTAATTTGGAAACATCTGTCCCTAGGCAAAGGACAAACGTCACAAGGCGCTACCTCGCAAGTTTATTTCTAGTTTCCTTAGACAGTTAATTACACTGCTAAGCTATCCGTAAGTAGCAATTCTATAAAAATGATACATACATCGAGAGTCTTGGTACTATCACATTTACAGGCAAAGTATGTTTCTGTCAAGTGTATCTGAGGCCAGTTACAAATACACGTAACTGGAATGATTAAAGTTGCAATTTTCCTTTTCTGCATTATTTCTAAGAATAAATAGTAGGAGTGATATTCTCTAAGGAACAGCGAGCATGCGAATAAGCAGAGGTTTTATGCTCAGCAGTACACCAGATATTGAATGATCCTTTTAGGGATACAAAATAGAAACACTTTCTTTGACTTCTAGTGAAACCTACTTTCATGGTGTCCTCCTAGTCTCCAATTCACAGCAGCCACAAAGCTGCTGCATTGCATGCAATACTTAGCAGTTGTTAGTCAAGAAGAATGGCAAGGTCAAGACTGGGGTGAATTCTCAGAACTCCAAAGGCAAGATTTTCAAAGAAAATAGACTTATTTATTTTTTAAAAACATCCCAAAATGACTTCCAAGACTTGTGGCAAAGAACGCTCTCCCTTTTTTTCCTAAGTAACAAACAAAACCAAAGCTGTTCAAGCAAGATTTACCTTACAGTTTTCTTCACTTCTCAGGCTTTCCGTATTTGAGACAGCCAGCATGGCTTCACCAAGGGCAAGTCCTGCCTGACCAACCTAGTGGCCTTCTATGATGGAGTGACTACATCAGTGGACAAGGGAAGAGCTACGGATGTCATCTGTCTGGGCTTCTGTAAGGTCTGTGGCATCCTTCTCTCTAAATTGGAGAGAGATGGATTTGATGGGTGGACTGTTGGGTGGGTGAAGAATTGGTTCGATGGTCATATCCAGAGGGTAGTGGATTTCTTTCTCCATGTTAAGTTTCTTTAATGTCCATATAGCACAAAGTGAGACCATCTATGTGGACTGTTCATGGAGCTTAACTTTGTTCGAGCACTTTCAAGTGCAGGTAAGTGTGAATCCAAGTCCACAGATCCCAGACTTGGTGCTTAGGAGCTCCATGAACAGGAGAAGAGGTTCACAGCAATGTCCATGTGGGCTTGCTTTGTGTCACAGGGGACCCAGAGAAGGGAACTCGTGCACATCACCCTTGCACTGCATCCTCAGCTATAATCCCCTAAGATCGGGATTCCAGTCGGCAGAGCAGGAACGCAGATCCCATCATCTGCAGACAGTACACCTCAAACAACCACCAGCCTTTCTTTTCTTCACGTGATTTGTGTATATGGATCCCACACTTGCAGGGCAATAAGCATTAGCCGCCTATTTGGAAAGGGGTGAACGGCTCTTACTTGAATCACAATTGCAAGACAGCCCTACCAAAATTAACATTTGACCTGGAAGTAATAAATACCTCAACCTCTACAATTGCCATTCTTTGTTTCTCTAAAGAGACTGTTCCTTGAGCAGACTGCAGAGGTTATTTATCAGATGCAGCTCTCTTGGCCAATTGAAAACAAAAACACCCACAAAGCAAACAAACAAACAAACCCCAAATATTTCATTGTCTACACAAACATGAGTAAGTAGACAGCAGCTAACTGTGTGAAGCTTCACTTGGCCAGTTTTTCGTCTTGGCTTTAAGTATTGTGGCTGATGCAGCAAGTACACTCTGGACAGCTGGAGCAGTCCACCACAACTACACTTGATCTGATGAATTCTGCAGTCAAAGAAAGATGAAGGACAGCTAGAGTGGTTTTGGCTCTTCTGAATGATCTCTAGCAGGATATCTACTATTTCTGACAATCTTCACAAGTCCCAGAAATTTTCACACATGCATGTAGGGGGTTGCTATGGCTCTCCTTTGGAAAAAAAAAAAAAAAAAGAGGAAATAGCCAAATGCTGTGGCTGTTCTCAGAAGCAATCCCTTCCACTGAATTTCCCTCTTCTCTCTCTCAACAGAGCACAATTCTTGAATAAGGAAAGTCAAAGAATTAAACTATTTTGTGGTGTAAATGATTTTGCTCTAGATGATACCCAATTCCTGAAACTACTTATTTCACAACGCTGCCACAAGCGGGTAGGAGTAACACAGGAGATGCCACACCTGTGATACCAGAGAGAAACACCTGTGCCCCCTGCTCCCCGAAATCCTTCTGGTATCTTCCAAGAATTGCCTGATTCCTTGCCAATACTTTCCCTTGTCTAGGATAAAAAGCCCTGCTCTCTTCAACGAGGAACAAGAAGGAGAACACCTCCAACAGTTTTTAAGCTGCATCCTTGAGGTCAGGTTATTTCACCAACTAGGTAAGCCATTACGTGAACAGTATGGAGTACTACAGTGTTCAGGATAACAGCAGTATCAGATAATTAACGCCATTAACTTCCCCAAGCAATCATTTTTCATTGAAGTTAACCACAATCAGGATCCCAAAAATTTCCTGAAGATGTACTGACTTAGTAACTACATCTCAGAAGGTAGCATATTCACCCGTACACAGCAAAGACTACAATATAGCCAAAATGTACTAACTACTACTATTTTTTTTCTTCAGTTATCAGAAGGTTTTTTTTCCCCTGTGTTTTCTGCCAAAGAAACACCATTTCTTCCCCCCAAAGAACATCATTCCTCTTTGTTACTTTGCTAAATAGAAGCCTTTTACCAAAACATTCATTCACTCCACCAGCAACTACAGTCTCTAAATATTTGTAAGGAGTTATAGTCATCTCGGACAAGTCAGGAAATGTCAAAAGAAAAACCAAATTACTAACGAGCTAGAGGGATTGATTTACAGCGATTACAATGGAAGAGTAGAAGAATAAATGACTTACGGTTTAGCTATTTCCTAGCTAAAATCTGAAATGCAACAAAGAGGGTGGAAAATATAGTAACACATAAATATTAAGTCATCAGAAAACTTCTGGTGACAGACAAACACAAAACAAGGAAAACAAGTTGACAAATTCATATACAATAGGAATCCAACAAACAATCCCCCACGGTCCCCCTAAGCCATCAATGTTTTAAATTAAAATTCTGTTGCAATTGATGCAGCTATTAGTGCCTTTAAAGCAGATACATAATACCAAGTTCCTCTCCCTGTATATGTTTGTCACTTAGGTTAGAAGCTAGGTGGAATTAAAAAAAAAAAAAGTATTGAATGTGTATAATAGATAATGAAAACAATCATACCTTTCCTACTCACTAAACAAAACAGAACACCTTGCCAAACATAAAACTCTGAAGAACCAACTCAGACTTTGAAAGAGGTTACATCTTTCAAATAACAATCTTGCTTGGAATTTCTCATAATTCACCCTACAAACAGCCGTAGCACATTTTTTACGTTAAACAAGGATACTAAACTTGACAGAGCACCAGTCTGACTTCAGTTGGATTCCCTTTGTTCCAAGCATTTTGTTTTAATGAATCACTGACCACATTCAAAAAAGCAGCAGCTGAACATAAGGTTCTAGGCAGACCTCCTTAACCTGGGTGCAGGGTATCAATGGGAGAGGATTATTACCACCACCCTCAGCTACAACAGCCTGAAGAGCAAGTCCTGGTTTATTTTCACTAAAATAAGCAGACACACACCCTTGAAGAACATACAAGAGTTTAAACATGCACTGAACCTAAGTGAGCGTAAAAATAATAGTTTTGAAGGGATGTTTCAGTCAGCCTCCAAACACTGCAGTTAAAGTGATCCCCAAAGCTTTCTTAGAACTTTCAGAAGTGCGGTTATTTGTCAGCAGCAATCCCATGAAATCCCTCACAAACACACAAGTGTGCTTACGCAAGATACCCAGGAATGCACATACCCACACCATGAACTAGAAAATGCTATGAGCTTAGTATTGTACTCTACTCACACAAAAAAGGCTGGGCCAAGGTTTAATGATTAAGTTTGCAGAAGCATTGCTTAGTCTTCATAATAGTTTCTATTCTATTGCTTATGTTCATCCTGTTGTATCTGATACAAATTGTGCTTCTAAAAAAAGACAGCATCTTTGTGCCTGTGTGTGTCTGAAAAAAGAGGGTGACTACACACATGAAAGGGAAAGTTGCAGCAGACAAGACAGCAACAGCAGGAAAAACGATAACATTCTCCCTTACCTGCTGAATTTAGTGCCGCTTGAATACTAGGAGTGAGGTTTATGTTTATTTTCAGAGCAGAAAACGTAGCCCCATCTCTCCCCAGTGCATGTAACATCACAATGCAGAGTAAGGCACACTTCATAAACCTAGAGGTAGCCATGAAACTGATGGGGTTTAAGATAACACCATCAAGGTACAGTGACAGGCACACTGCTTTTCCTCCCACTCCCACGCTAACAGCATTTAAACTCCATTAGATACCAACTATCAGCATGTTACGATTAAGTAAGACTTATAATAATTCTAAAATAATAATAATAAAAAGGTATCTCTGCTGAGGTAGCATCCAAATAAACGGAGCTCAAGTAAGCGCACCTATTTTCATTGCAAGAAGCAAATCACAGAATCACAGCACACAGACTGTTCTGTACTTTACTGCTGTCTGTCTAAAGAGGCCCCAATGCCACTTTCAGGGACGCACTTTCGAACAGGCAAACACATCTTAAATTGTTGTTCCCATTCTAATACAAAACAAAAAATTATTTGCATAAATACAGTTTTAAACCTCTTAAAACCACATGGGACAATTGACCAACATTGCTTTTATATTGTAGGTTTGACTATGCAACAAAATGTAAGTGCAGCTAGGGCAAACCCTCCCAGCTGTGTGGCTTCCTTCCAGTTACTGTTACCACACCACTGTTAACCATAATGACCTACTCCTGCTGTTGTTACCCTATGACCGTTAGTGCAGTCTAGGTACATGCTACTGTCACACTTTCATTTCAATAACCTAAGAAGTTTAATTCATCCCCAGAATGCCCGTGTGGTCCCTCTAGTTCATTTTGAAATTTTCAGCAAACAAACAGTACTTATTTTATGTATTTATTTACTTTAAATGCTTTGCCCTCCTAGGTAGACAGTGCATACTCGCCACCATATTCCCAATTCAAAACTAGGTAAAGAACAAGAGCCAGAGACTAAACGCATTGTAAGAGTTATTAAAACTTCCACAGACAGTACAAAGAGCTAAATTTTCAAGTCACCGGTGTCACACAACTGCTCACCCTCCCCTCGCTGCAGCTGCTTCGAGCATCCCTGCTGGGCGGTGGGTCCCTGCCAAACTGAGAGCGCTCTGGGGGCAGGAGGGGCTGATTCCCCCAGTCCCACCTTTAAGCAGAGAGAGAACTGAAATACCAGGTCGTCTTCCCCAGAAGGCCACCCAGACGGAGAGAAGGAGCCGGGGGCCGCCCTGCCCCATGCCCCGCTGGGGAGAGGCGGGGTGCGGCTGCGGGGGCTCGCCTCATCAGGGGAACCCCCTCGTACTGCAGGAAGTCTGAAAGAGGTGATTTACGGGCAGGATTCGTTCCCATCCCACAGAGCAGACAGTTCAGCTGAAAAGTATTAATCTGGGCCCTGTAAGCTTGTTAAATAATGAACTTTACCCGTAGGCTGAAAAAAAAGGGGGGAGGCAGTGTTGCACAAGCTTATCAGTGCCCACTTGCTGCAGAACATGCCCTTGCAAGAGCTGTGTATGAAGAACTACTACTATTTATATCTGTAACGCTTCCAAGTTGCTGCAAATCTCCAGAACAAGATTAATGCGTAACACTTAGCTGCATAAAAACACAATACCCTTATTTTCTGCCCAGCTTTTCCTCCTGTGTTGGAAGATCCTCTACTTCATCCACACTTTTTAAAATGTTTCTAAAGTGGAAGTTCTTAAAATCAGAGTGAACAGAAATAAAGATATTGTGTAAAGAGGTGACCCAAAAGGCTGCATGACCTGCACTGAGGCATCAGTTTAATATGCAGCAGAATGGCATATGGATAGAAAGTAAAAACAGAGGAAGCATAACGTCTGTGAACACAAACTCAAGTGATCATGCATTTTTCACTGAAGTTCAGAAAGTTCAAGCAGATGACTTTTTACTGACAATATAATAATATTTTCCTTGAAACAATTACTTACAGTTTACTTACTTAATACTTTCATAATTACTTCAGACATTCATCTCAACATTCTCTCATCGCAGGAACAAATACGCACAGTACTCACACACTCAAACAGTTCCAGCAAAAGCAATAAGCTCACAACTAAAGACTTCCAACATGACTAAATCTGCTTGGATCCAGAGTCATTCTCTCTGTCCCTACTACTCACCAGTAGTCAGGCACAACGACATTTTTCTGTTAACATAATCGCTTAACATATGCTATCCCACTCACTTCCCGGTCCCTTGACCTTTCTTCCTTTGGTTTGCTGGCAGTTCCACTTTTTTCCAGGGAGCACTTGCACTTCTACACGACACAGTACAGTGGCAACTCCCAAAGGCTTGGAGGTTTCTTCAAGAAACACAATGACTGTCCACAACACATGCACGGGAACATACGGCATCGCTTAGGAGAATACCCTCGCTATCAGCTGTTCCACCTCAGCAGTTTAAGTGTATAAATGTGCACCATGCTCCAGTTTGGATTCTTTCTACCTTTTTAGCATTCTGAGGCTTTACATCTTAAATGCTAGTTTCATCCAGTAAGTAACTGACTTACAGTCACGGGCTGGAAAGAGTTGAGGTATTTTTACCCTTCACTAAGTTTTGCATTTTTTTTATAAATAGTCTAAGTGATAAGAGTGACCAGCTATACTGATTTTGCTTTCCTGGTTTTAAATACTTAAGCTTGAAAAATACTTGATAAACACTTAAACAATATGATCATTGATAGCATACCGTCATTCAGAAAGTTATTTTCATATGATTTGAAAAGCATGAATTCTGTGAACAACATATGGTCTACAACAGTTTAAATACCTGAAATAAGTACGGCTATAAGTATGCTATCAAAACTTGACTTCCCATGTAGTTAGAGTAAAATCTCCCAAACTTCTATTCAGTATAACAAACAGCGACAGGAAAAAAAATAATAATCAGAATATCAGCTTAACTTTTAATCCACACACTTCCCCCCTCTATACTGAAATGAATAACAAATAAGCTGGGTCATGACTGCTTTCAATAAGCAGGTCAGAAATCTTCAAAACAATGAGACGAGGATAAGAGTTGTTATAAGCTCAGACATCAAAGGTCTTCCTAATAATGCCACATTGCTTATACAACCACATACTATGCATCCTTTCTATGCATCAGCATACCGGGAACTGCAAAACCACAAGTACCAAAGGTACTTGAATTCCACGTTACGAAACTTACTATGCAACCAAGATTAACACAGAATTGTAAGTATTCGTGACTGAATCTGAGAATTTAAGCCCAACCTTCACCGTGCGCCTGGGCAGAATGAAAATTCTCAGACTGGAGCGTCACCTTACACCTCCCGTCAACTCTGTCACGCAGCAGCGACTCATCCAAAGCGTCAATAACTCCAAGAGACTTTTCAACAAGTGGAAAGTCTCGGGTTTTGTCGCCATCGTCCCCCCACGCCTCCCTCGCCGCTGCGCTCCCGCGCACAGCGGC